>NW_027095306.1:0-24970 GCF_029207755.1 Chamaea fasciata | reverse complement strand
GCCTGGAACAGCGTCAAACGCTGTTTCCGAGCTCTCCACAGGCAGAGAAGCTGTTTGCAGCACGGCAAGTGCTTCTCCTAGCCTGGGAAGCGAGCAAACGCCGTTTGGCCGCGCCGAGTGCACTCTCCGGCGCTTCGCTCGCAGGCCGGCCTGGAACAGCGTCAAACGCTGTTTCCGAGCTCTCCACAGGCAGAGAAGCTGTTTGCAGCACGGCAAGTGCTTCTCCTAGCCTGGGAAGCGAGCAAACGCCGTTTGGCCGCGCCGAGTGCACTCTCCGGCGCTTCGCTCGCAGGCCGGCCTGGAACAGCGTCAAACGCTGTTTCCGAGCTCTCCACAGGCAGAGAAGCTGTTTGCAGCACGGCAAGTGCTTCTCCTAGCCTGGGAAGCGAGCAAACGCCGTTTGGCCGCGCCGAGTGCACTCTCCGGCGCTTCGCTCGCAGGCCGGCCTGGAACAGCGTCAAACGCTGTTTCCGAGCTCTCCACAGGCAGAGAAGCTGTTTGCAGCACGGCAAGTGCTTCTCCTAGCCTGGGAAGCGAGCAAACGCCGTTTGGCCGCGCCGAGTGCACTCTCCGGCGCTTCGCTCGCAGGCCGGCCTGGAACAGCGTCAAACGCTGTTTCCGAGCTCTCCACAGGCAGAGAAGCTGTTTGCAGCACGGCAAGTGCTTCTCCTAGCCTGGGAAGCGAGCAAACGCCGTTTGGCCGCGCCGAGTGCACTCTCCGGCGGTTCGCTCGCAGGCCGGCCTGGAACAGCGTCAAACGCTGTTTCCGAGCTCTCCACAGGCAGAGAAGCTGTTTGCAGCACGGCAAGTGCTTCTCCTAGCCTGGGAAGCGAGCAAACGCCGTTTGGCCGCGCCGAGTGCACTCTCCGGCGGTTCGCTCGCAGGCCGGCCTGGAACAGCGTCAAACGCTGTTTCCGAGCTCTCCACAGGCAGAGAAGCTGTTTGCAGCACGGCAAGTGCTTCTCCTAGCCTGGGAAGCGAGCAAACGCCGTTTGGCCGCGCCGAGTGCACTCTCCGGCGCTTCGCTCGCAGGCCGGCCTGGAAACAGCGTCAAACGCTGTTTCCGAGCTCTCCACAGGCAGAGAAGCTGTTTGCAGCACGGCAAGTGCTTCTCCTAGCCTGGGAAGCGAGCAAACGCCGTTTGGCCGCGCCGAGTGCACTCTCCGGCGCTTCGCTCGCAGGCCGGCCTGGAACAGCGTCAAACGCTGTTTCCGAGCTCTCCACAGGCAGAGAAGCTGTTTGCAGCACGGCAAGTGCTTCTCCTAGCCTGGGAAGCGAGCAAACGCCGTTTGGCCGCGCCGAGTGCACTCTCCGGCGGTTCGCTCGCAGGCCGGCCTGGAACAGCGTCAAACGCTGTTTCCGAGCTCTCCACAGGCAGAGAAGCTGTTTGCAGCACGGCAAGTGCTTCTCCTAGCCTGGGAAGCGAGCAAACGCCGTTTGGCCGCGCCGAGTGCACTCTCCGGCGCTTCGCTCGCAGGCCGGCCTGGAACAGCGTCAAACGCTGTTTCCGAGCTCTCCACAGGCAGAGAAGCTGTTTGCAGCACGGCAAGTGCTTCTCCTAGCCTGGGAAGCGAGCAAACGCCGTTTGGCCGCGCCGAGTGCACTCTCCGGCCGTTCGCTCGCAGGCCGGCCTGGAACAGCGTCAAACGCTGTTTCCGAGCTCTCCACAGGCAGAGAAGCTGTTTGCAGCACGGCAAGTGCTTCTCCTAGCCTGGGAAGCGAGCAAACGCCGTTTGGCCGCGCCGAGTGCACTCTCCGGCGGTTCGCTCGCAGGCCGGCCTGGAACAGCGTCAAACGCTGTTTCCGAGCTCTCCACAGGCAGAGAAGCTGTTTGCAGCACGGCAAGTGCTTCTCCTAGCCTGGGAAGCGAGCAAACGCCGTTTGGCCGCGCCGAGTGCACTCTCCGGCGCTTCGCTCGCAGGCCGGCCTGGAACAGCGTCAAACGCTGTTTCCGAGCTCTCCACAGGCAGAGAAGCTGTTTGCAGCACGGCAAGTGCTTCTCCTAGCCTGGGAAGCGAGCAAACGCCGTTTGGCCGCGCCGAGTGCACTCTCCGGCCGTTCGCTCGCAGGCCGGCCTGGAACAGCGTCAAACGCTGTTTCCGAGCTCTCCACAGGCAGAGAAGCTGTTTGCAGCACGGCAAGTGCTTCTCCTAGCCTGGGAAGCGAGCAAACGCCGTTTGGCCGCGCCGAGTGCACTCTCCGGCGCTTCGCTCGCAGGCCGGCCTGGAAGAGCGTCAAACACTGTTTCCGAGCTCTCCACAGGCAGAGAAGCTGTTTGCAGCACGGCAAGTGCTTCTCCTAGCCTGGGAAGCGAGCAAACGCCGTTTGGCCGCGCCGAGTGCACTCTCCGGCGGTTCGCTCGCAGGCCGGCCTGGAACAGCGTCAAACGCTGTTTCCGAGCTCTCCACAGGCAGAGAAGCTGTTTGCAGCACGGCAAGTGCTTCTCCTAGCCTGGGAAGCGAGCAAACGCCGTTTGGCCGCGCCGAGTGCACTCTCCGGCGGTTCGCTCGCAGGCCGGCCTGGAACAGCGTCAAACGCTGTTTCCGAGCTCTCCACAGGCAGAGAAGCTGTTTGCAGCACGGCAAGTGCTTCTCCTAGCCTGGGAAGCGAGCAAACGCCGTTTGGCCGCGCCGAGTGCACTCTCCGGCGCTTCGCTCGCAGGCCGGCCTGGAACAGCGTCAAACGCTGTTTCCGAGCTCTCCACAGGCAGAGAAGCTGTTTGCAGCACGGCAAGTGCTTCTCCTAGCCTGGGAAGCGAGCAAACACCGTTTGGCCGCGCCGAGTGCACTCTCCGGCGGTTCGCTCGCAGGCCGGCCTGGAACAGCGTCAAACGCTGTTTCCGAGCTCTCCACAGGCAGAGAAGCTGTTTGCAGCACGGCAAGTGCTTCTCCTAGCCTGGGAAGCGAGCAAACGCCGTTTGGCCGCGCCGAGTGCACTCTCCGGCGGTTCGCTCGCAGGCCGGCCTGGAACAGCGTCAAACGCTGTTTCCGAGCTCTCCACAGGCAGAGAAGCTGTTTGCAGCACGGCAAGTGCTTCTCCTAGCCTGGGAAGCGAGCAAACGCCGTTTGGCCGCGCCGAGTGCACTCTCCGGCGCTTCGCTCGCAGGCCGGCCTGGAACAGCGTCAAACGCTGTTTCCGAGCTCTCCACAGGCAGAGAAGCTGTTTGCAGCACGGCAAGTGCTTCTCCTAGCCTGGGAAGCGAGCAAACGCCGTTAGGCCGCGCCGAGTGCACTCTCCGGCGCTTCGCTCGCAGGCCGGCCTGGAACAGCGTCAAACGCTGTTTCCGAGCTCTCCACAGGCAGAGAAGCTGTTTGCAGCACGGCAAGTGCTTCTCCTAGCCTGGGAAGCGAGCAAACGCCGTTTGGCCGCGCCGAGTGCACTCTCCGGCGCTTCGCTCGCAGGCCGGCCTGGAACAGCGTCAAACGCTGTTTCCGAGCTCTCCACAGGCAGAGAAGCTGTTTGCAGCACGGCAAGTGCTTCTCCTAGCCTGGGAAGCGAGCAAACGCCGTTTGGCCGCGCCGAGTGCACTCTCCGGCGGTTCGCTCGCAGGCCGGCCTGGAACAGTGTCAAACGCTGTTTCCGAGCTCTCCACAGGCAGAGAAGCTGTTTGCAGCACGGCAAGTGCTTCTCCTAGCCTGGGAAGCGAGCAAACGCCGTTTGGCCGCGCCGAGTGCACTCTCCGGCGGTTCGCTCGCAGGCCGGCCTGGAACAGTGTCAAACGCTGTTTCCGAGCTCTCCACAGGCAGAGAAGCTGTTTGCAGCACGGCAAGTGCTTCTCCTAGCCTGGGAAGCGAGCAAACGCCGTTTGGCCGCGCCGAGTGCACTCTCCGGCGCTTCGCTCGCAGGCCGGCCTGAAACAGCGTCAAACGCTGTTTCCGAGCTCTCCACAGGCAGAGAAGCTGTTTCCAGCACGGCAAGTGCTTCTCCTAGCCTGGGAAGCGAGCAAACGGCCGTTTGGCCGCGCCGAGTGCACTCTCCGGCGCTTCGCTCGCAGGCCGGCCTGGAACAGCGTCAAACGCTGTTTCCGAGCTCTCCACAGGAAGAGAAGCTGTTTGCAGCACGGCAAGTGCTTCTCCTAGCCTGGGAAGCGAGCAAACGCCGTTTGGCCGCGCCGAGTGCACTCTCCGGCGCTTCGCTCGCAGGCCGGCCTGGAACAGCGTCAAACGCTGTTTCCGAGCTCTCCACAGGCAGAGAAGCTGTTTGCAGCACGGCAAGTGCTTCTCCTAGCCTGGGAAGCGAGCAAAACGCCGTTTGGCCGCGCCGAGTGCACTCTCCGGCGCTTCGCTCGCAGGCCGGCCTGGAACAGCGTCAAACGCTGTTTCCGAGCTCTCCACAGGCAGAGAAGCTGTTTGCAGCATGGCAAGTGTTTCTCCTAGCCTGGGAAGCGAGCAAACGCCGTTTGGCCGCGCCGAGTGCACTCTCCGGCGCTTCGCTCGCAGGCCGGCCTGGAACAGCGTCAAACGCTGTTTCCGAGCTCTCCACAGGCAGAGAAGCTGTTTGCAGCACGGCAAGTGCTTCTCCTAGCCTGGGAAGCAAGCAAACGCCGTTTGGCCGCGCCGAGTGCACTCTCCGGCGCTTCGCTCGCAGGCCGGCCTGGAACAGCGTCAAACGCTGTTTCCGAGCTCTCCACAGGCAGAGAAGCTGTTTGCAGCACGGCAAGTGCTTCTCCTAGCCTGGGAAGCAAGCAAACGCCGTTTGGCCGCGCCGAGTGCACTCTCCGGCGGTTCGCTCGCAGGCCGGCCTGGAACAGCGTCAAACGCTGTTTTCCGAGCTCTCCACAGGCAGAGAAGCTGTTTGCAGCACGGCAAGTGCTTCTCCTAGCCTGGGAAGCGAGCAAACGCCGTTTGGCCGCGCCGAGTGCACTCTCCGGCGCTTCGCTCGCAGGCCGGCCTGGAACAGCGTCAAACGCTGTTTCCGAGCTCTCCACAGGCAGAGAAGCTGTTTGCAGCACGGCAAGTGCTTCTCCTAGCCTGGGAAGCGAGCAAACGCCGTTTGGCCGCGCCGAGTGCACTCTCCGGCGCTTCGCTCGCAGGCCGGCCTGGAACAGCGTCAAACACTGTTTCCGAGCTCTCCACAGGCAGAGAAGCTGTTTGCAGCACGGCAAGTGCTTCTCCTAGCCTGGGAAGCGAGCAAACGCCGTTTGGCCCGCGCCGAGTGCACTCTCCGGCGGTTCGCTCGCAGGCCGGCCTGGAACAGCGTCAAACGCTGTTTCCGAGCTCTCCACAGGCAGAGAAGCTGTTTGCAGCACGGCAAGTGCTTCTCCTAGCCTGGGAAGCGAGCAAACGCCGTTTGGCCGCGCCGAGTGCACTCTCCGGCGGTTCGCTCGCAGGCCGGCCTGGAACAGCGTCAAACGCTGTTTCCGAGCTCTCCACAGGCAGAGAAGCTGTTTGCAGCACGGCAAGTGCTTCTCCTAGCCTGGGAAGCGAGCAAAAGCCGTTTGGCCGCGCCGAGTGCACTCTCCGGCGGTTCGCTCGCAGGCCGGCCTGGAACAGCGTCAAACGCTGTTTCCGAGCTCTCCACAGGCAGAGAAGCTGTTTGCAGCACGGCAAGTGCTTCTCCTAGCCTGGGAAGCGAGCAAACGCCGTTTGGCCGCGTCTAGTGCACTCTCCGGCGGTTCGCTCGCAGGCCGGCCTGGAACAGCGTCAAACGCTGTTTCCGAGCTCTCCACAGGCAGAGAAGCTGTTTGCAGCACGGCAAGTGCTTCTCCTAGCCTGGGAAGCGAGCAAACGCCGTTTGGCCGCGCCGAGTGCACTCTCCGGCGCTTCGCTCGCAGGCCGGCCTGGAACAGCATCAAACGCTGTTTCCGAGCTCTCCACAGGCAGAGAAGCTGTTTGCAGCACGGCAAGTGCTTCTCCTAGCCTGGGAAGCGAGCAAACGCCGTTTGGCCGCGCCGAGTCCACTCTCCGGCTGTTCGCTCGCAGGCCGGCCTGGAACAGCGTCAAACGCTGTTTCCGAGCTCTCCACAGGCAGAGAAGCTGTTTGCAGCATGGCAAGTGTTTCTCCTAGCCTGGGAAGCGAGCAAACGCCGTTTGGCCGCACCGAGTGCACTCTCCGGCGCTTCGCTCGCAGGCCGGCCTGGAACAGCGTCAAACGCTGTTTCCGAGCTCTCCACAGGCAGAGAAGCTGTTTGCAGCACGGCAAGTGCTTCTCCTAGCCTGGGAAGCGAGCAAACGCCGTTAGGCCGCGCCGAGTGCACTCTCCGGCGCTTCGCTCGCAGGCCGGCCTGGAACAGCGTCAAACGCTGTTTCCGAGCTCTCCACAGGCAGAGAAGCTGTTTGCAGCACGGCAAGTGCTTCTCCTAGCCTGGGAAGCGAGCAAACGCCGTTTGGCCGCGCCGAGTGCACTCTCCGGCGGTTCGCTCGCAGGCCGGCTTGGAACAGCGTCAAACGCTGTTTCCGAGCTCTCCACAGGCAGAGAAGCTGTTTGCAGCACGGCAAGTGCTTCTCCTAGCCTGGGAAGCGAGCAAACGCCGTTTGGCCGCGCCGAGTGCACTCTCCGGCCGTTCGCTCGCAGGCCGGCCTGGAACAGCGTCAAACGCTGTTTCCGAGCTCTCCACAGGCAGAGAAGCACGGCAAGTGCTTCTCCTAGCCTGGGAAGCGAGCAAACGCCGTTTGGCCGCGCCGAGTGCACTCTCCGGCCGTTCGCTCGCAGGCAGGGTTGGAACAGCGTCAAACGCTGTTTCCGAGCTCGCCACAGGCAGAGAAGCTGTTTGCAGCACGGCAAGTGCTTCTCCTAGCCTGGGAAGCGAGCAAACGCCGTTTGGCCGCGCCGAGTGCACTCTCCGGCGGTTCGCTCGCAGGCAGGCTTGGAACAGCGTCAAACGCTGTTTCCGAGCTCTCCACAGGCAGAGAAGCTGTTTGCAGCACGGCAAGTGCTTCTCCTAGCCTGGGAAGCGAGCAAACGCCGTTTGGCCGCGCCGAGTGCACTCTCCGGCGGTTCGCTCGCAGGCCGGCTTGGAACAGCGTCAAACGCTGTTTCCGAGCTCTCCACAGGCAGAGAAGCTGTTTGCAGCACGGCAAGTGCTTCTCCTAGCCTGGGAAGCGAGCAAACGCCGTTTGGCCGCTCCGAATGCACTCTCCGGCGGTTCGCTCGCAGGCTGGCTTGGAACAGCGTCAAACGCTGTTTCCGAGCTCTCCACAGGCAGAGAAGCTGTTTGCAGCACGGCAAGTGCTTCTCCTAGCCTGGGAAGCGAGCAAACGCCGTTTGGCCGCGCCGAGTGCACTCTCCGGCGCTTCGCTCGCAGGCAGGCTTGGAACAGCGTCAAACGCTGTTTCCGAGCTCTCCACAGGCAGAGAAGCTGTTTGCAGCACGGCAAGTGCTTCTCCTAGCCTGGGAAGCGAGCAAACGCCGTTTGGCCGCGCCGAGTGCACTCTCCGGCGGTTCGCTCGCAGGCCGGCTTGGAACAGCGTCAAACGCTGTTTCCGAGCTCTCCACAGGCAGAGAAGCTGTTTGCAGCACGGCAAGTGCTTCTCCTAGCCTGGGAAGCGAGCAAACGCCGTTTGGCCGCGCCGAGTGCACTCTCCGGCGGTTCGCTCGCAGGCCGGCTTGGAACAGCGTCAAACGCTGTTTCCGAGCTCCCCACAGGCAGAGAAGCTGTTTGCAGCACGGCAAGTGCTTCTCCTAGCCTGGGAAGCGAGCAAACGCCGTTTGGCCGCGCCTAGTGCACTCTCCGGCGGTTCGCTCGCAGGCCGGCCTGGAACAGCGTCAAACGCTGTTTCCGAGTTCTCCACAGGCAGAGAAGCTGTTTACAGCACGGCAAGTGCTTCTCCTAGCCTGGGAAGCGAGCAAACGCCGTTTGGCCGCGCCTAGTGCACTCTCCGGCGCTTCGCTCGCAGGGAGGCTTGGAACAGCGTTAAACGCTATTTCCGAGCTCTCCACAGGCAGAGAGGCTGTTTGCAGCACGGCAAGTGCTTCTCCTAGCTTGGGAAGCGAGCAAACGCCGTTTGGCCGCGCCTAGTGCACTCTCCGGCGCTTCGCTCGCAGGCAGGCTTGGAACAGCGTTAAACGCTGTTTCCGAGCTCTCCACAGGCAGAGAAGCTGTTTGCAGCACGGCAAGTGCTTCTCCTAGCCTGGGAAGCGAGCAAACGCCGTTTGGCCGCGCCTAGTGCACTCTCCGGCGCTTCGCTCGCAGGCTGGCTTGGAACAGCGTTAAACGCTGTTTCCGAGCTCTCCACAGGCAGAGAGGCTGTT
The DNA here is from genome assembly GCF_029207755.1 of Chamaea fasciata. Lineage (NCBI taxonomy): Eukaryota > Metazoa > Chordata > Aves > Passeriformes > Sylviidae > Chamaea > Chamaea fasciata. The sequence goes on along the minus strand of NW_027095306.1, from coordinate 16,780 downwards.
TGCAGCACGGCAAGTGCTTCTCCTAGCCTGGGAAGCGAGCAAACGCCGTTTGGCCGCACCGAGTGCACTCTCCGGCACTTCGCTCGCAGGCAGGCTTGGAACAGCGTTAAACGCTGTTTCCGAGCTCTCCACAGGCAGAGAAGCTGTTTGCAGCACGGCAAGTGCTTCTCCTAGCCTGGGAAGCGAGCAAACGCCGTTTGGCCGCGCCTAGTGCACTCTCCGGCGCCTCGCTCGCAGGCAGGCTTGGAACAGCGTTAAACGCTGTTTCCGAGCTCTCCACAGGCAGAGAAGCTGTTTGCAGCACGGCAAGTGCTTCTCCTAGCCTGGGAAGCGAGCAAACGCCGTTTGGCCGCGTCTAGTGCACTCTCCGGCGGTTCGCTCGCAGGCAGGCTTGGAACAGCGTCAAACGCTGTGTCCGAGCTCTCTACAGGCAGAGAAGCTGTTTGCAGCACGGCAAGTGCTTCTCCTAGCCTGGGAAGCGAGCAAACGCCGTTTGGCCGCGCCTAGTGCACTCTCCGGCACTTCGCTCGCAGGCAGGCTTGGAACAGCGTTAAACGCTGTTTCCGAGCTCTCCACAGGCAGAGAGGCTGTTTGCAGCACGGTAAGTGCTTCTCCTAGCCTGGGAAGCGAGCAAACGCCGTTTGGCCGCGCCTAGTGCACTCTCCGGCGCTTCCCTCGCAGGCAGGCTTGGAACAGCGTTAAACGCTGTTTCCGAGCTCTCCACAGGCAGAGAAGCTGTTTGCAGCACGGCAAGTGCTTCTCCTAGCCTGGGAAGCGAGCAAACGCCGTTTGGCCGCGCCTAGTGCACTCTCCGGCGCCTCGCTCGCAGGCAGGCTTGGAACAGCGTTAAACGCTGTTTCCGAGCTCTCCACAGGCAGAGAAGCTGTTTGCAGCACGGCAAGTGCTTCTCCTAGCCTGGGAAGCGAGCAAACGCCGTTTGGCCGCGCCGAGTGCACTCTCCGGCGGTTCGCTCGCAGGCCGGCTTGGAACAGCGTCAAACGCTGTTTCCGAGTTCTCCACAGGCAGAGAAGCTGTTTACAGCACGGCAAGTGCTTCTCCTAGCCTGGGAAGCGAGCAAACGCCGTTTGGCCGCGCCTAATGCACTCTCCGGCGCTTCGCTCGCAGGGAGGCTTGGAACAGCGTTAAACGCAATTTTCGAGCTCTCCACAGGCAGAGAGGCTGTTTGCAGCACGGCAAGTGCTTCTCCTAGCCTGGGAAGCGAGCAAACGCCGTTTGGCCGCGCCTAGTGCACTCTCCGGCGCTTCGCTCGCAGGCAGGCTTGGAACAGCGTTAAACGCTGTTTCCGAGCTCTCCACAGGCAGAGAAGCTGTTTGCAGCACGGCAAGTGCTTCTCCTAGCCTGGGAAGCGAGCAAACGCCGTTTGGCCGCGCCTAGTGCACTCTCCGGCGCTTCGCTCGCAGGCTGGCTTGGAACAGCGTTAAACGCTGTTTCCGAGCTCTCCACAGGCAGAGAGGCTGTTTGCAGCACGGCAAGTGCTTCTCCTAGCCTGGGAAGCGAGCAAACGCCGTTTGGCCGCGCCTAGTGCACTCTCCGGCGCTTGGCTCGCAGGCAGGCTTGGAACAGCGTTAAACGCTGTTTCCGAGCTCTCCACAGGCAGAGAAGCTGTTTGCAGCACGGCAAGTGCTTCTCCTAGCCTGGGAAGCGAGCAAACGCCGTTTGGCCGCGCCTAGTGCACTCTCCGGCGCCTCGCTCGCAGGCAGGCATGGAACAGCGTTAAACGCTGTTTCCGAGCTCTCCACAGGCAGAGAAGCTGTTTGCAGCACGGCAAGTGCTTCTCCTAGCCTGGGAAGCGAGCAAACGCCGTTTGGCCGCGTCTAGTGCACTCTCCGGCGGTTCGCTCGCAGGCAGGCTTGGAACAGCGTCAAACGCTGTGTCCGAGCTCTCTACAGGCAGAGAAGCTGTTTGCAGCACGGCAAGTGCTTCTCCTAGCCTGGGAAGCGAGCAAACGCCGTTTGGCCGCGCCTAGTGCACTCTCCGGCGGTATGCTGCAGGCTGGCTGCGAACAGCGGCTGGGCGCGGTTTCCGTGCTGCCCACAAGCAGAGAAGCTCCTCCAGCACCGAAAGTGCATTTTCGGGGCTGGGAAGCAAGATTTCACTTATTCATTATCTGCAGTGCGCTTACCTGCTCGGCGTGCTTTGCGGCGGCTGAGATCCTCGAGGAGCGGCAGACACGCGTCTCCCGGGCCGGGAAGCGTGGCCTCGCTGTTTCGTCACTTCCGGTGCTCCTGCCGTGCGTGCAGCGCTGTGCAGAGGCGGAGGAGCTCGAGGAGCGGCGGCCACGCCTCTCCGGGGCCGGGATTGGAGAAGTCGCTTGTTCGTCACCTGCCGTGCGCCTGCCGTGTTCGGCGCGCTCTGCAGTGGTAGAGAAGCTCGAGCAGCTGCGGCCGCGCGTCTCCTGGGCCAGGAAGCGAGAACTCGAGCCCGATGAGGAGTGTCTGCTTCTGCTTTTAACTTGTGGAAAGTTCAAAGCCCGTGGCTGTAAAATTAGCAGCAATACTGGTGCCTTCTTTTATCGCTCAAGGTCACTGGCCAGCAGGGAACAAGAAGTGTCCCAGGACTTGTTGGTGCCCTGCCAGAGAGAGAAGCAGCAAATGGTGTTGAGAGAATTTCTGGGAGTGCATGTGGGATCCTGCTTTTCTTGACAGCTTGAGAAATGATCTGAACAGAAAAAATATCTTTCTTTTTACAGGAGAATCTGATGTGGAACATGGGACCAGGATGACTTGCTGTGACTTCTTGAAAGCTGGAAAGAAGGCGATGTTAATCTTTTTGGCTAGAGGCAAAGTGTCTGCAAAGCCTTGGAAGAAGCCTATGCCAGGTAAGTGAGGACACGAACAGGAAAACACCTGGAGGCTGTGATGTGATTTCACGGAGGGTTATGGATTCCTGTCTCAAATGTCCATGTGTCAGTAGGGCTGGATCCAAGTGCCCTGGTGGAGAGGCAGGGTTGTCCTGCATTCCAGCTTTTTAGTGGCTGGAGTTTTGCCCAAGGAAGAGCAGCATCCTGATTTTGCTGACATGTTCAGCCAGCACAGAGCTGTTGGGTGCCTCCGTCCAGGAGCAGCAGGAGCCTGGATTTCTGTCCCTGGGATTGCCTTGCTGTCCAAGACGAGGGCTGAAGGTGAGGGGCAAGGCAGCGCTGGGAGCTCTGGGAGTCAGGAGTGCCAGGCCTTTCATCTCCTGGTGCTGCTCAGGTGTTCACCAGAGGGTTTTTTTGACGGCCTTTGGCTTTCTGGATGGAAGCAAAAGGGTCCTTTCCCCTCCCTGCCTTCTGTCATTCCCAGGTCAGCCCCTGCTCTTTGCTGGCAGGCTAAATAGCCTCAGGAGTGGGCCGAGGAAGTGCTGCCTGATCTGTGAGGTTCCACAGGAGATGGGAGCAGGCTTTGCGCAGAGGTTCAAGCACCTTGGGACTTCCTGAAGGCCTGAGGCCTGAAGCAGAGTCTTGAGGCAAAGCTGACCTCTGGGTGAGCCTTCAACCCAGATGTTGTGTTTGTATCCTGCCGGCAGTGCGGTAGCCAGGATCATTAGTGTTCTGGGCTAGGTCCGTGCTCATTAGTGAAACATGGCTTGACCTTTCTGTGTTCAGAGGCCGGACAGGGCCCTGAGATGAGTCCTGTGGCCTTGTTGGGAGGAGCGGGGCCAAAGGCAGCTCCTGCATTGCTCCTGAAGCCCTGGCCAGGCTTTGGGGCGACGCCGGAGGAGGCTGAGCCCAGCTGTTCCCGCTGTGGGAGTTGTGTGCGCCTGTTTATTGCAGCATTTGCCCGACCTGGGCCCTGTCCCGGCACAGCCGGAGCCTCTTGGCCTGCGGGCGGACGCACCCGCGGGAATTGCCAGTTCTGGGGGGGCTCTCCAGGGCTGGGTTGTGACAGGGGATTCCCAGCTGCTGGGGGTGAGGCTCAGGGTCCCTGGTGCTGGATCTCAGGCCCTGTAGGTCACCTTGGGTAGCAGTGCTGGGGAGCATTGCTGAGCTTCTCCTTGGGAGGTTCTTGGCTGCTCTGAGCTGTCGCCAAAGACCCTGAGCTCCTGAGGTTGGTGTCTGTGTCTTTGGTGCTGACCCTGCCCCCTGGCCAAGTTACTTTGGAGGGTTTGAATAGGGTCTAGGGCTGAGTGCCCTTTGGGCAGTTTGCTGCCAGTCTGGTGTGCTCCTGGAAGTGCCGCTGACCTGCCAGGACTGAGGAGCTGCTGGCTGGGTGCTGCTTCTGTTCTGCAGTGGGAGCAGGTAGCCACAGGGATACAGGGGGAAAATGGGCTGCTGAAATGAAGGAAACAATATGCTTCTAACAGCAGCTACTTTCTTGTGTACATAAAGCTACAGTTCCAGTTTCTAGCACTACTCTTCATGGGTACAGGTGTCTCTCTCAGTCGGCTAAGTTATTTCTCCATCACGCAGGCAGGCAGGAAGGCAGGAACGCACGCACGCATCTTTCAGGGCACTTAATTGGTTAAGTGTCCATCACCGTGCTATGTGTCTCCTATCTGAGTTCTGCATTTCTTGGAGAGGCTTTCCTAGGCTCTTATTTTCAGAGCTGTTGTTGTTCCTGTAGCCTTGATGAATTCCTGCGAACTCTGGAAAAGAAGACTGCAGGTGTCATCTTCACTACAAACAGTTTGGCTGATACAGGGAATGGCCCAAGTTATTCAGATACATTGCTACACCGGGAGGGCTTAGAGAGAAACCTGGAGATGGGTTGTGGAAGCCTGAAGTGGGATCTTCTCCCCTGCCGACCCTTGTGTAAGAGACGGTCCGAAGATCCCTCATCTGCCTCACGACCATCGTCAAGGACAGAGACTGAAACCCCTAAAAGGGACTTGAAAATCTCAACACAGGAGTTCTGGCCTGGCTGAGGTGGGATGGTGGCCAAGTGCTGCCTGCAGGTGTGTTTGATGGAAAACACCCAGCACCCATATGGGAACATCAGAACCTGAGCAGAAACAATGGGCAAGTCACGGTGAAGTGACCGCGCCTGCTGACACTGCACCTGCTGACTTGGACTGGTTGACACTGTACCTGCTGATGACCGACTTGTTCTGGGTTCTCTGAATGAACACACTGCAATGATTTCCCCCAGCTGTTTGGCCAACTGCCTGTCGCTTCGGAGAGGACTATAAAAACCCTGGAGACTCCCGCTCACTTTTGAGATCTCCCCACTGGAGAAGATTGCGTCTATAGGCATCTTCAAAAGCCTCGAGGACTCGACCCTCCATGTTGGTAGCTATAATCCCCTTCCCCTCTTTTTCTGTCTTTCTTACTATTCTCCTTTTCTCTCCCCACTATCGCATTTGTTGGCACTAAATAAAGGTGCATTTGTGATTGAGTAAACTGAGTTTGTCCCCCGCTGTGTCTTTTGCGCTCTGAGATCCCTAAAACGAACCATCACGAACCCCGCTTGTGTGAGCGGATCGTGACAAGTTTGCATGTGAATAAGTTCATTTGTGTACCTTTTCCGCTCTCCCTCACCCCCCATTTCGAGCCGGTGTCCATTTTGAAACTGTCTCCTTCCCGTGGGGCCGTGCTCCCGCTGCTCCCCTCACAGCCCTGATGGCGACACGCAAACCAGAGAACTCCCTGGGACTGCAGTGCCCACAGGAGGTGGAGTGGACGCCTAAAAACCCCTAGGGCCGGTGAGCCATTAGCCAGACAGGACTCCAAACTACCCCAGTGAGCAGGGAGAACATGGGGCTGCTTGCTGGGGCTCCGTGTCTTGTCGCCATAAGTCAGATAGTGCCCTCTCTGCGTGACTGCCCTCGGCTTGTCAACGAGCCTGTGCTTTCCTGCGGCTCTCGTGGGGACGCAAGCCCCGGCTCTGTCGGGCACCTGGCAAAGCTGTTTCACCTCCTCGTCCTCATCGCTCCAGGGAGCAGTGGCGGTGTGTGTGACCCCTTGGGTTCCCCGCCCAAAGCTGTCCTAATACAGGCATTTAAAGGGAGATTTGTCTCCTGGCCCACTCATAACAGGTGTGGTCTCACTTGGATGTGCCTGCAGTCCTGGAAGCTTGACTAATCCTTTTTCTGCCTCATTTGGACCTTGAGGTTGTTTCATGGTGGTCTCACTTTCATGTGTCTGCAGTTCTAGAATGTTGGCTACCCTTTTTTCTCCTAGAATTAAACTTTGAGCTTGTTGGGGGGTGGTCCCACTTTGATATATCTGCTGTCTAGGTAGCTTGACTGCCCTTTTTTCTCCTACATTTGGACCCTGAGCTTGTTTGTTGGCATCTCACTTTCATGTGTCTCTGCTCCTGGAAGCTTGACCACCTGATATTCTTCTGCAGATAAAACTGGAATTGGTTTGGGGTGGTCTCACTAATGTATGTCTGCAGTCATGGTGGTTTGAGTACCCTGTTTTCTCCAAAAACTGGATCTTGAGCTTGTTTAGGGGCTCTCCCTTTCATGTGTCTGCAATCCTGGAAGACAGACTACCCGTTTTTCTCTTAGAAATTGGTTTTGAGCTTGTTTGGGGGTGGTCTCACTTCCATGTGTCCTGCAGTCCTGGAAGCTGGACTACTCACGTTCTCTTCCAAATCCACCTGGGCCTCGTTGGCTGCTGTATTTGGGGAGTGCAGGTACCATGTACTGTTGACACATGGATGGTTTCATCTGCTCAGGGGGGTTGTTCTCTGCGAGCAAACAGCTTTAGGATGGATGCCCTCAGACTTGATGTTGTATGGGGCACTCATCTAGCCTTCCAAATCAGTTAAATCGACCGTGGAGGTCAGTGAGGTGATGGATTTTTCAGCCAGACCGCCCTCACGTTCCACTTGGAATAGCGACCCTTGTTTCTGTAATACAGAAAAGCAAGGTTATGTCATTTGTGGCTGTCATTGTTTTAGCATGTAAATATCATTACATTTGAGGCTTGTATTGTACAAAGTTTTGCTCTTCACTCCTGGCAAAGGCCTTCTACGTTTTGTGTACAAAGTTCTTGCCATTTTTTCATTTCATGCCCTGTGTATAGTGTCTCTGGTATGTCGGGATGCAGAATAAGGTTTGAAATTGCCTACAGTTCTGATGTTGTACATGCACAGTGTGTTTCTGCTGATTGTCAGTGATGTGCTGTGGAAAATTTTGCCCTCTTGACTGTGCTTGTAGTCAAGAACTTGACTCTCTACTAAACAAAGAAGGTTAAGACCTTCATGTTTTAGACTGTAAGGAGAGGAATGAGGTGGAAAAAACCATCAAAGCTATCACAAGTATATTTAGAAATAACGAACTCTGATTTCATTTTGCTCTTGGAATAAGTCTGCTACACCTAATGACAGGTGGGTTTTCTGGAGGTTCTGAAATGTGGTGACAGGAAGCTTCTCTGAGTTATATCTTGGGCATAAAGGGTCCTCATGCATGCTAGACTGGGGAGAGAGAAAGCAGCAAGAGCCTGACAAGACAATGTGGTAGGAAAAAGGAGTGGGCAGAACCGACACAACCAAATAGGAGTTTAGCAGGGTAGTGCCACTAAATCGGAACAGGGAGTGAAAGATTGACAGTAACTGGGAAACCAAAAAAGTGATGGTTTCCTTCAGTGAGCTGCCAGGTACTTGTGGCAGTAGAGGATGGAGCTGCATAGGAATTGTGGGGAAGTTGTAGGTGTGGGACTTATGATGCAGGATTTGTAGAATTTGTAGATGTAGAATGATGTTTGCTTTCAAAGGAAAAGGCTGAATAAATTTAGGAAAAGGAGGGCAGACAAGCCCTACTTGTACTTTAAACTCATCCAATATTTCTCTGATGTCAAACATACGTCAAGATAAAAAAAATAATTTTAGCCAGAAATGGAAATTAAAAGTTTTCAGACTGCAGTACAGTGGAAGGTCTACAAATAGTCCCTCTGTGTAACAGGGCGGGAATATTGTGTTTTGGTAAAAGTTCCTTTTTTGACTAGAAGATCACTAATGCGACTGACTTGTCAAGTAGATCTTGCTCTAGTTACAGGGAACCGTTTTTTGCCCTTTGCGTTGTAACTTTGCATTGGGCAAAAAGTGATTTGTGGCAAAGTCACTGTAGTAAAAATTAGCCTATTCTCATTTTTTGTGTACCAGAGAACACTTTTCTTTTTTAACACTGTTGTGCCATTTTCAAACCTTGATACAGTACACAAGAACAGACAGCTTTTAGTGCACGTAGTATTCTTTGTATTAGAGCTTAATTTGAAATGTTTGCCACTTTGGAAAGGAGAGAGTGAAGGAACCTGGCTGCAGATTTCAGGGTGACTCATGAGCTTTATCTTTCTACTAAAAATAGAGAATTGCACAAAATCTACTAAATCAGCAGAAAAAACCTGGCATTTTGTAACACTGAACAAAATCCTGTATCTTGTGCCGCTGGCAGTTCTTAGCTGTGTTGGCTTAAATACAGCTCTCTTAAATGTGCTTTGAGTTTTGTTAGTTGACTTTTGACTTCCCTGTGTCTGCTTTTCCTTTTCCATTCCGTGCTGAGCTGGGTTGACAAAGTTCTGTTTACCTGCAGCTGTTTGTGTGTGTAATATTTAGACACTCATCTGAAAAAAAAAACCCTCAGGTAGTGGTGGATGGTTGTGAAGGGGTTCTCCTCCATGTGACAAACTTGTGTCTTAACATGGAAATGACAAATTTCAGTAAAATAGTTTCCACATAAAGTAGAAGCTTGAAGCTTCCTAGAGAGAGTTCAATTTGCTGCTTCTGTGGGGTGAGAATTTTCTCTTTTCTCTACCTTTGCATTGATATCATCTGAAACTCCGGTGTGATCCTTCAGATAGGCAGTAACAGGATCCTTTAATGCCCTCTGGATTGGACACTTGTGATGTGATATTGATCACTGCAGCTTTGAATCATCATTACAGACGTGAGCTAATACCTTAGGCTGAGTTTGATGGTGGATGATAACTCCTGTTTTCAGGCTAGAGCAATCTCTTTTGCTTACACCAGGAAATTAGAAAAGGCAGAGTGGCAATGAACAGTGTGACTTTGTCTTGCTTAGTTGGGAAAATATTGCTGTGTTCTGCTGTGTTTTGAAACAAACAAAGAAAAAAACCCAAAACAAAACCCAGTGCTTGTTTTATTTTTCTGAAGTTGTTGTTATGCTTTGGGGAACTCGGGGATGAAGCAAGATATTATCATAGAAGTGAAAAACTGTTCATACTAGAAGTAGTATTAGAACCAAAACAATTTGTAGGGGAATTCCTCTTACTTTACGGTCCTTGCAGTGTTCTCTTAATCTTGTTTTCTTTCCCTGTTAATGTGCAGAGGTTTGTATGTGGAGAGTTTTCCAGAACGTAGGTTCTCTATAACACTGCTTTTGGGGAATGAGAGAGGAGGAACTTTGTCTTGAAAAGTATTTCAAATCTTCCAGCTGATGGCTCTGTCTGCAGAAACACAGTTTTTCCCACCACTGCTAAGCTGCAGCTAAAAACGGTGGAAAGCCTGTTTTTTTGGGAGCAGAGGACACTGCAGCAACCCTGCAGAACAGCTGAGAAAACTTGTGGAAATGTTTGTTTTGCAATTTTGCCTTGTGACAACTTGCAGTTCCAGCATTTTCCTTAAAGAGAACGATTTGAGGTTGTGTGGACTGCTCTTATGTTTCCAGGATTGTCCTAACAGTCTTCAAACCATTGTTTTTACTTGTTACTTCAAGAGACAGGAAACTTGGACATCTAGTTTTGTCCAAACTCTGGATGAGGCCTTTGAAGGAGTATCTTTAAAAACACATTTCCCAGGCCTATGGAGACATGGTGTCCTACAGTCCTTAAATGTCCTGTAGGAAATAGTACTTTTTGTTACAGACTTCAGCTTGTATCGAGATTTAATATCAATGCTTTCAATAGATTCAAAATAATTTTCTGTCTCTGGTGGTGCATTCTTTTTCAGAGGTTTTTGTCTCACTGTTCTGCCTAACAGTGTTCCGAAGAAATGAATTTTTAACAGGAATTGAGAAGTTGTGGTTTTGAATCTTATTTCAAGGAGGCATCTCCAGGGATCAAGTTGAAGTGCATTACATTGGTTCGTTTCCATATCTGGGTTAGTAATTGGACAAATACGAAGACAGTTGGAAACACAGAAATAGGGTTTTTTTTCTTTTTGTATTGCTTCAAATTTAATTATTTTAAGAAACCAGATTTTGCCATAAGTTTTGTTTTTCCTGACTCCTGTCTATCCTTTCTAATAAGCGTTTTTCACTTTTTTAGGGCCGCTTTTTCTTGATGTTTAATTGTAGTGTGTCCCTTACTTGGCAATATTTTGCTCAGGGTGATTTGCAGACTAAAGTAGCTTGCTGATGAAAGTTAATTTTTTATCAGGCCTGTAGAGCCATGTGCTTGTGTGTGGGGGTGAGAAGAGGGCAGAGAAAGGGAAGAAGGCAAGGATTAAGTGAGTCGATACATGTGCAAGAGGTTGCCTGAACTGCAGAGATTAAACAAACCAAAGAAGGGCTCTGTCTAAAATGAGGAATTAAATGTATTTGTGACAAATATCAACATCTATCTCTAATTTGTTTTTACTCAAGAACTAGGCCCTTAGAGACTTGTGAAATCTACTGGCAAACATCATGACTACATTTTGAGAGACAAGAAATGTGTAAAAGGAAGAAAAAAAATGGGGAAGGGAGATGGGCAAGAGAATTATTCTGGTCTGAAGAGGATGGATGACTTTCTAGAGCCTATCTGGAAAAAATATTGACAGATTCAACAGCAAATAGCACATGGATGAGAGGTTTTTCTCCAAAGTAATTGGTGCCAGATGTAGCCCGTCCTTTAACTTGATAAAATAATAGTTTAGGTGTAGGAAGTTCATTATCTACACTTAAGAAACATGTCTGTGTAGTACTCTATGGGAAATTACAAAATAAGGCGTTAAAATGGTGGTTGGTAAACTGGACAGGGAATGACTGAAGGGGAGAGCAAGAAGCTGTACTTGGAAGGGAAGAATTGGTCTGTTAATACAGATCCTCAGGGTTTGTCTTGAGGCTGTTCTTCAGGATGAACTAAATGCCATGGCACAGGATTAAGAGACTTTGATAGGCGGGAGGAGCAGATAATTCCTGGAAGAACTGGATGGTCTCGACAGCCTGGAATGTAAAGCAGGGCACAGTTGAGTAACATAGAGTGAAGTTCATGTGCTAGTGAGAATTGTTGTGAAGGAGAAGGTTCAAATCAAAAAAACCCACCCACCCAACAACCAGCTGTGAAGGTGCTGGCTCACAACAGGCTGGCCATAAGCAGGGAATGTGTTGACGCTGTGAAAAAGGTTTGGTTTCAGTGGAAAAGAAAACCAAGCTGTTTTAAGATGGAGAGCTGACAACACTGTCAGGCCACAAGTCACATGTGGGATTGGCACAGGTTGTGTACAGCGTGTTTATGGGATTTTTTTGCTGCTTCCCCTCACCAGATATACTGGAGTTGTTAATTTTTGCCCAAAGCCTAGACTCAAAACCCCCCTGTAATACTGTAACATCTACACCTGAAATGTATATTCAAATGTAGGCTAAAGAACATAAGTTCCAAATGGGCTTCTTATCCTTAATGTTCTTCTGCTGCAGTTCAAGTAAATGTAATGTATTAGTTGCTCATTGAATGCAGTACCACTTTTAAAAATTCAATTTGCTGTGCAGGATTTTTCCCAAGGTCCATTAGATAATGTCAAGTTTAAATCTGTCCGTGAGTCTAGAGAGATCGCCATGCAGATGGAGCTGTGGAAAGCCAAATGAAAGATTTTCATATAAGCACATTGGGCTTAAACAAATCTGTTTAATTTGTTTTCCTCCCAGCCCCTGTTTTCAACAACTTGAATTCCTCAGATATTCAAAGTTGTTTTGGAAGTGTTTAACACAGAAAGTGAAAATGCAGCCTGAACAAAAGGATTGTTATTTTAAGAGAGGAATATTTTGGAAGCGGTGGAAACAAACAAAGGTACAAGTTCATTATGACATGAATTTAGTCTCAGACTAAACGCTGTTTCCGAGCTCCCCACAAGCAGAGAAGCTGTTTGCAGCACGGAAAACGCTTCTCCTAGCCTGGGAAGCGAGAAAACGCCGTTTGGCCGCGTCTAGTGCACTCTCCGCCGGTTCGCTTGCAGGCAGGCTTGGAACAGCGTCAAACGCTGTTTCCGAGCTCCCCACAAGCAGAGAAGCTGTTTGCAGCACGGAAAACGCTTCTCCTAGCCTGGGAAGCGAGAAAACGCCGTTTGGCCGCGTCTAGTGCACTCTCCGCCGGTTCGCTTGCAGGCAGGCTTGGAACAGCGTCAAACGCTCTTTCCGAGCTCCCCACAAGCAGAGAAGCTGTTTGCAGCACGGAAAACGCTTCTCCTAGCCTGGGAAGCGAGAAAACGCCGTTTGGCCGCGTCTAGTGCACTCTCCGCCGGTTCGCTTGCAGGCAGGCTTGGAACAGCGTCAAACGCTGTTTCCGAGCTCCCCACAAGCAGAGAAGCTGTTTGCAGCACGGAAAACGCTTCTCCTAGCCTGGGAAGCGAGAAAACGCCGTTTGGCCGCGTCTAGTGCACTCTCCGCCGGTTCGCTTGCAGGCAGGCTTGGAACAGCGTCAAACGCTCTTTCCGAGCTCCCCACAAGCAGAGAAGCTGTTTGCAGCACGGAAAACGCTTCTCCTAGCCTGGGAAGCGAGAAAACGCCGTTTGGCCGCGTCTAGTGCACTCTCCGCCGGTTCGCTTGCAGGCAGGCTTGGAACAGCGTCAAACGCTGTTTCCGAGCTCCCCACAAGCAGAGAAGCTGTTTGCAGCACGGAAAACGCTTCTCCTAGCCTGGGAAGCGAGAAAACGCCGTTTGGCCGCGTCTAGTGCACTCTCCGCCGGTTCGCTTGCAGGCAGGCTTGGAACAGCGTCAAACGCTGTTTCCGAGCTCCCCACAAGCAGAGAAGCTGTTTGCAGCACGGAAAACGCTTCTCCTAGCCTGGGAAGCGAGAAAACGCCGTTTGGCCGCGTCTAGTGCACTCTCCGCCGGTTCGCTTGCAGGCAGGCTTGGAACAGCGTCAAACGCTGTTTCCGAGCTCCCCACAAGCAGAGAAGCTGTTTGCAGCACGGAAAACGCTTCTCCTAGCCTGGGAAGCGAGAAAACGCCGTTTGGCCGCGTCTAGTGCACTCTCCGCCGGTTCGCTTGCAGGCAGGCTTGGAACAGCGTCAAACGCTGTTTCCGAGCTCCCCACAAGCAGAGAAGCTGTTTGCAGCACGGAAAACGCTTCTCCTAGCCTGGGAAGCGAGAAAACGCCGTTTGGCCGCGTCTAGTGCACTCTCCGCCGGTTCGCTTGCAGGCAGGCTAGGAACAGCGTCAAACGCTGTTTCCGAGCTCCCCACAAGCAGAGAAGCTGTTTGCAGCACGGAAAACGCTTCTCCTAGCCTGGGAAGCGAGAAAACGCCGTTTGGCCGCGTCTAGTGCACTCTCCGCCGGTTCGCTTGCAGGCAGGCTTGGAACAGCGTCAAACGCTGTTTCCGAGCTCCCCACAAGCAGAGAAGCTGTTTGCAGCACGGAAAACGCTTCTCCTAGCCTGGGAAGCGAGAAAACGCCGTTTGGCCGCGTCTAGTGCACTCTCCGCCGGTTCGCTTGCAGGCAGGCTAGGAACAGCGTCAAACGCTGTTTCCGAGCTCCCCACAAGCAGAGAAGCTGTTTGCAGCACGGAAAACGCTTCTCCTAGCCTGGGAAGCGAGGAAAACGCCGTTTGGCCGCGTCTAGTGCACTCTCCGCCGGTTCGCTTGCAGGCAGGCTTGGAACAGCGTCAAACGCTGTTTCCGAGCTCCCCACAAGCAGAGAAGCTGTTTGCAGCACGGAAAACGCTTCTCCTAGCCTGGGAAGCGAGAAAACGCCGTTTGGCCGCGTCTAGTGCACTCTCCGCCGGTTCGCTTGCAGGCAGGCTTGGAACAGCGTCAAACGCTGTTTCCGAGCTCCCCACAAGCAGAGAAGCTGTTTGCAGCACGGAAAACGCTTCTCCTAGCCTGGGAAGCGAGAAAACGCCGTTTGGCCGCGTCTAGTGCACTCTCCGCCGGTTCGCTTGCAGGCAGGCTTGGAACAGCGTCAAACGCTGTTTCCGAGCTCCCCACAAGCAGAGAAGCTGTTTGCAGCACGGAAAACGCTTCTCCTAGCCTGGGAAGCGAGAAAACGCCGTTTGGCCGCGTCTAGTGCACTCTCCGCCGGTTCGCTTGCAGGCAGGCTTGGAACAGCGTCAAACGCTGTTTCCGAGCTCCCCACAAGCAGAGAAGCTGTTTGCAGCACGGAAAACGCTTCTCCTAGCCTGGGAAGCGAGAAAACGCCGTTTGGCCGCGTCTAGTGCACTCTCCGCCGGTTCGCTTGCAGGCAGGCTAGGAACAGCGTCAAACGCTGTTTCCGAGCTCCCCACAAGCAGAGAAGCTGTTTGCAGCACGGAAAACGCTTCTCCTAGCCTGGGAAGCGAGAAAACGCCGTTTGGCCGCGTCTAGTGCACTCTCCGCCGGTTCGCTTGCAGGCAGGCTTGGAACAGCGTCAAACGCTGTTTCCGAGCTCCCCACAAGCAGAGAAGCTGTTTGCAGCACGGAAAACGCTTCTCCTAGCCTGGGAAGCGAGAAAACGCCGTTTGGCCGCGTCTAGTGCACTCTCCGCCGGTTCGCTTGCAGGCAGGCTAGGAACAGCGTCAAACGCTGTTTCCGAGCTCCCCACAAGCAGAGAAGCTGTTTGCAGCACGGAAAACGCTTCTCCTAGCCTGGGAAGCGAGAAAACGCCGTTTGGCCGCGTCTAGTGCACTCTCCGCCGGTTCGCTTGCAGGCAGGCTTGGAACAGCGTCAAACGCTGTTTCCGAGCTCCCCACAAGCAGAGAAGCTGTTTGCAGCACGGAAAACGCTTCTCCTAGCCTGGGAAGCGAGAAAACGCCGTTTGGCCGCGTCTAGTGCACTCTCCGCCGGTTCGCTTGCAGGCAGGCTTGGAACAGCGTCAAACGCTGTTTCCGAGCTCCCCACAAGCAGAGAAGCTGTTTGCAGCACGGAAAACGCTTCTCCTAGCCTGGGAAGCGAGAAAACGCCGTTTGGCCGCGTCTAGTGCACTCTCCGCCGGTTCGCTTGCAGGCAGGCTTGGAACAGCGTCAAACGCTGTTTCCGAGCTCCCCACAAGCAGAGAAGCTGTTTGCAGCACGGAAAACGCTTCTCCTAGCCTGGGAAGCGAGAAAACGCCGTTTGGCCGCGTCTAGTGCACTCTCCGCCGGTTCGCTTGCAGGCAGGCTTGGAACAGCGTCAAACGCTGTTTCCGAGCTCCCCACAAGCAGAGAAGCTGTTTGCAGCACGGAAAACGCTTCTCCTAGCCTGGGAAGCGAGAAAACGCCGTTTGGCCGCGTCTAGTGCACTCTCCGCCGGTTCGCTTGCAGGCAGGCTTGGAACAGCGTCAAACGCTGTTTCCGAGCTCCCCACAAGCAGAGAAGCTGTTTGCAGCACGGAAAACGCTTCTCCTAGCCTGGGAAGCGAGAAAACGCCGTTTGGCCGCGTCTAGTGCACTCTCCGCCGGTTCGCTTGCAGGCAGGCTTGGAACAGCGTCAAACGCTGTTTCCGAGCTCCCCACAAGCAGAGAAGCTGTTTGCAGCACGGAAAACGCTTCTCCTAGCCTGGGAAGCGAGAAAACGCCGTTTGGCCGCGTCTAGTGCACTCTCCGCCGGTTCGCTTGCAGGCAGGCTTGGAACAGCGTCAAACGCTGTTTCCGAGCTCCCCACAAGCAGAGAAGCTGTTTGCAGCACGGAAAACGCTTCTCCTAGCCTGGGAAGCGAGAAAACGCCGTTTGGCCGCGTCTAGTGCACTCTCCGCCGGTTCGCTTGCAGGCAGGCTTGGAACAGCGTCAAACGCTGTTTCCGAGCTCCCCACAAGCAGAGAAGCTGTTTGCAGCACGGAAAACGCTTCTCCTAGCCTGGGAAGCGAGAAAACGCCGTTTGGCCGCGTCTAGTGCACTCTCCGCCGGTTCGCTTGCAGGCAGGCTTGGAACAGCGTCAAACGCTGTTTCCGAGCTCCCCACAAGCAGAGAAGCTGTTTGCAGCACGGAAAACGCTTCTCCTAGCCTGGGAAGCGAGAAAACGCCGTTTGGCCGCGTCTAGTGCACTCTCCGCCGGTTCGCTTGCAGGCAGGCTAGGAACAGCGTCAAACGCTGTTTCCGAGCTCCCCACAAGCAGAGAAGCTGTTTGCAGCACGGAAAACGCTTCTCCTAGCCTGGGAAGCGAGAAAACGCCGTTTGGCCGCGTCTAGTGCACTCTCCGCCGGTTCGCTTGCAGGCAGGCTTGGAACAGCGTCAAACGCTGTTTCCGAGCTCCCCACAAGCAGAGAAGCTGTTTGCAGCACGGAAAACGCTTCTCCTAGCCTGGGAAGCGAGAAAACGCCGTTTGGCCGCGTCTAGTGCACTCTCCGCCGGTTCGCTTGCAGGCAGGCTAGGAACAGCGTCAAACGCTGTTTCCGAGCTCCCCACAAGCAGAGAAGCTGTTTGCAGCACGGAAAACGCTTCTCCTAGCCTGGGAAGCGAGAAAACGCCGTTTGGCCGCGTCTAGTGCACTCTCCGCCGGTTCGCTTGCAGGCAGGCTTGGAACAGCGTCAAACGCTGTTTCCGAGCTCCCCACAAGCAGAGAAGCTGTTTGCAGCACGGAAAACGCTTCTCCTAGCCTGGGAAGCGAGAAAACGCCGTTTGGCCGCGTCTAGTGCACTCTCCGCCGGTTCGCTTGCAGGCAGGCTTGGAACAGCGTCAAACGCTGTTTCCGAGCTCCCCACAAGCAGAGAAGCTGTTTGCAGCACGGAAAACGCTTCTCCTAGCCTGGGAAGCGAGAAAACGCCGTTTGGCCGCGTCTAGTGCACTCTCCGCC
>NW_027095305.1:0-24980 GCF_029207755.1 Chamaea fasciata | reverse complement strand
GCTGTCCCCTAGGTGTCCCTGGGGAGGCCCTGGCTGTCCCCTAGGTGTCCCTGGGGGTGCCCTTCCTGTCCCCTAGGGTTCCCTGGGGGTGCCCTGGCTGTCCTCTAGGTGTCCCTGGGGGTGCCCTGGCTGTCCCTCGGGTTCCCTGGCTGTCCCCTAGGTGTCCCTGGGGGTGCCCAGGGTGTCCCTGGGTTGCCCTGGGGGTCCCCTAGGTGTCCCTGCCTCGCTCGTATCCTCGACTCCGCCTCCGGCGCCATGGTGACTCCCCTCCCAGTCTGGACCAGTGTGGCCTCACCCCCTCCCCTGGGGCCATCCGACCCATCCCAGTATAGACCAGTAAGGCACCGAGTGGCCACCATGGACCCCCACACGCCTGCCAGTTCATCCCAGTTCATCCCAGTCCACTCTTCGTCCATCCCAGGTTTCTCTGGTCACCCTCCCAGTGCTCTCAGTCCATCCCAGTCCCGCAGGTGTTGGTGCTTGGGGCTTGATGAGCTGGTGCCTGTCCGCAACGTGGAGCGGCTCAAACGGGACCTCAGGGTGAGGGGGGCGCGGATTTGGGGGGATCCTGGGGATCCTGAGTTGTCGTGGAGGGGGTTTTTGGGTTGTGGGGGGTCTGGGGGGAGTCCTGGGGGCTGCTTTGGGTGCTTTGGGGGGTATTCGGGAGGTTTGGGCGGCCCATTTGAGGCATCAAAGAACCTGAGGAGGGTTTTGATAGCTCCTGGAGGTGGAGGCGGCCGTGGGGGTGAGCTGGCTGTCCCAGGGGGTTCCTGGCTGTGCCTCGATGTCCCTGGGGTGCCCTGGCTGTCACTTAGGTGTCCCTCGGGGTGCCCTGGCTGTCCCTAGGGTGCCCTGGCTGTCCCCTAGGTGTCCCTGGGGGTGCCCTGACTGTCCCTAGGTGTCCCTGGGGGTGCCGTGGGTGTCCCTGGGGTGCCCTGGGGGTACCCTGGCTGTCCCTGGAGGTACCCTGCCTGTCCCCTAGGTGTCCCTGGGGTGCCCTGGCTGTCTCGTCAGTGTCCCTGGGGGTGCCCTGGCTGTCCCCTCCGTGTCCCTGGGGGGGCCCTGGGTCTCCCTGGGGGGGCCCTGGCTGTCCCCTAGGTGTCCCTGGGGGTGCCCTGGGTGTCCCTGGAGTGCCCTGGCTGTCCCCTAAATGTCCCTGGGGGTGCCCTGGCTGTCCCCTAGGTGTCCCTGGGGGTGTCCTGCCTTCCCCTAGGTGTCCCTGGGGGTGCCCTGGCTTTCCCCTCGGTGTCCCTGGGGCTGCCGTGCCTGTCCCCTAGGTGTCCCTGGGGGGGCCCTGGCTGTTCCTGGGGTGCCCTGGCTGTCCCCTAGGAGTCCCTGGGGGGGCCCTGGCTGTCCCCTAGGTGTCCCTGGGGGTGCCCTCGCTGTCCCTGGGGTGCCCTGGCTGTCCCCTAGGTGTCCCTGGGGGTGCCCTGCCTGTCCCCTAGGTGTCGTTGGGGGTGCCCTGGGTGTCCCTGGGGGTGCCCTGGGTGTCCTTGGGGTGCCCTGGCTGTTCCCTTGGTGTCCCTGGGGGGGCCCTGGCTTTCCCCTAGGTGTCCCTGGGGGTGCCCTGGCTGTCCCTGGGGTTCCCTGGCTGTCCCCTAGGTGTCCCTGGGGGTGCCCTGGGTGTCCCTGGAGTGCCCTGGCTGTCCCCTAAATGTCCCTGGGGGTGCCCTGGCTGTCCCCTAGGTGTCCCTGGGGCTGCCCTGGGTGTCCCTGCGGTGCCATGGCTGTCCCCTAGGTGTCCCTAAAGGTGACCTGGTGTCCCTGGAGTGCCCTGGCTGTCCCCTAAATGTCCCTGGGGGTGCCCTGGCTTTCCCCTCGGTGTCCCAGGGGGTGCCCTGCCTGTCCCCTAGGTGTCCCTGGGGGTGCCCTGGCTGTCTTTAGGGTGCCCTGGCTGTCCCCTAGGTGTCCCTGGGGGTGCCCTGCCTGTCCCCTAGGTCTCCCTGGGGGTGCCCTGGCTGTCCCTGGGGTGCCCTGCCTGTCCCCTAGGTGTCCCTGGGGGTGCCCTGGGTGTCCCTGGGGGTGCCCTGGCTGTCCCCTAAATGTCCCTGGGGGTGCCCTGGGTGTCCCTGGAGTGCCCTGGCTATCCCCTAAATGTCCCTGGGGGTGCCCTGGCTGTCCCCTAGGTGTCCCTGGGGGTGTCCTGCCTTCCCCTAGGTGTCCCTGGGGGTGCCCTGGCTTTCCCTTTGGTGTCCCTGGGGGTGCCCTGCCTGTCCCCTAGGTGTCCCTGGGGGTGCCCTGGCTGTCCCTGGGGTGCCTTGGCTGTCCCCTTGGTGTCCCTGGGGGTGCCCCAGGTGTCTCTGGGGTGCCCTGGCTGTCCCCAAGGTGTCCCTGTGGGTGCCCAAAGTTTCCCTGGGAGTGCCCTGGCTGTCCCCTAGGTGTCCCTGGGGGTGTCCTGGCTGACCCCTAGGTGTCCCTGGGGGTGCCTTGGGTGTCCCTGGAGTGCCCTGGCTGTCCCCTAAATGTCCCTGGGGGTGCCCTGGGTGTCCCTGCAGTGCCCTGGCTGTCCCCAAAATGTCCCTGGGGGTGCCCTGGCTGTCCACTAGGTGTCCCTGGGGGTGCCCTTGGTGTCCCTGGGGTGCCCTGGCTGTCCCCTACGTGTCCCTGGGGGTGCCCAGTGTGTCCCTGGGGGTGCCCTGGCTGTCCCCTAGGTGTCCCTGGGGGTGCCCTGGCTGTCCTTGGGGTGCTCTGGCTGTCCCCTTGGTGTCCCTGGGGGTGCCCTGGCTGTCCTTGGAATGCTCTGTCTGTCCCCTAGCTGTCCCTGGGGGTGCCCTGGCTGTCCCTGGGGTGCCCTGGGGGTGCCCTGCCTGTCCTCTAGTTGTCCCGGGGGGTGCCCTGGCTGTCCCCTCGGTGTCCCTGGGGGTGCCCTGCCTGTCCCCTAGGTGTCCCTGGGGGGGCCCTGGCTGTCCCCCAGGTGTCCCTAGGGGTGCCCTGCCTGTCCCCTAGGTGTCCATGGCGGTGCCCTGGGAGTCCATGGGGTGCCCTGGCTGTCCCCTAGGTGTCCCTGGGGGTGCCGTGGCTGTCCCCTAGGTGTCCCTGGGGGTGGCCTGGCTGTCCTTGGGGTGATCTTCCTGTCCCCTGGGAGTCCCTGGGGTTCCCTGGCTGTCCCCTCAGTGTCCCTGGGGGTGCCCTGGGTGTCCCAGGGGGTGCCCTGGGTGTCCCTGGGGTGCCCTGGCTGTCCCCTAGGTGTCCCTGGGGGTGCCCTGCCTGTTTCCTAGGTGTCCCTGGGGGGGCCCTGGCTGTCCCCTTGGTGTCCCTGGGGGTGCCCTGCCTGTCCCCTAGGTGTCCCAGGGGGTGCCCTGCCTGTCCCCTAGGTGTCCATGGGGGTGCCCTGGGTGTCCCTGGAGTGCCCTGGCTGTCCCCTAAATGTCCCTGGGGGTGCCCTGGCTGTCCCCTAGGTCTCCCTGGGGGTGTCCTGCCTTCCCCTCGGTGTCCCTGGGGGTGCCCTGGGTGTCCCTGGAGTGCCCTGGCTCTCCCCTGGGTGTCCCTAGGGTGCCCTGGCTGTCCCCTCGGTGTCCCTGGGGGTGCCCTGGTTGTCCCTGGGGAGCCCTGGCTGTCCCCAAGGTGTCCCTGGGTGTGCCCAGAGTGTCCCTGGGAGTGCCCTGACTGTGCCCTAGGTGTCCCTGGGGCTGCCCTGCCTGTCTCCTAGGTGTCCCTGGGGGTCCCCTGGGTGTCCCTGGGGGTGCCCTGGGCGTCCCTGGAGTGCCCTGGCTGTCGCCTAAATGTCCCTGGGGGTGCCCTGGCTGTCCCCTAGGTGTCCCTGGGGGTGCCCTGGCTGACCCTAGGGTGCCCTGGCTGTCCCCTAGGGGTCTCTGGGGGTGCCCTGGCTGTCCTGTCAGTGTCCCTGGGGGTGCCCTGCCTGTCCCCTTGGTGTCCCTGGGGGTGTCCTGGGTGTCCCTGGAGTGCCCTGGCTGACCCCTAGGTGTCCTTGGGGTTCCCTGGCTGTCACCTAGGTGTCCCTGGGGGTGCCCTAGGTGTCCCTGGGAGCGCCCTGGGTGTCCCTGGGGTGCCCTGGCTGTCCCCAAGGTGTCCCTGTGGGTGCCCAGAGTGTCCCTGCGAGTGCCCTGGCTGTCCCCTAGGGGTCTCTGGGGTTGCCCTGGCTGTCCCGTCAGTGTCCCTGGGGGTGCCCTGCCTGTCCCCTAGGTGTCCCTGGGGGTGCCCTGCCTGTCCCCTAGCTGTCCCTGGGGGTGCCCTAGGTGTCCCTGGGGTTGCCCTGGCTGTCTCCTAGGTGTCCCTGGGGGTGCCCTGGCTGTCCCTGGAGTGCCCTGGCCGTCCCCTAGGTGTCCCTGGGGGTGCCCTGGCTGTCCCCTAGGTGTCCCTGGGGGTGCCCTCGCTATCCCTGGGGTGCCCTGGCTGTCCCCTAGGTGTCCCTGGGGGTGCCCTGGCTGTCCCTGGAGTGCCCTTGCTGTCCCCTAGGTGTCCCTGGGGGGGCCCTGGGTGTCCCTGGGGTGCCCTGGCTGTCCCCTAGGTGTCCCTGGGGGTCCCTGGCTGTCCCTAGGTGGCGCTGGGGGTGCCCTGGCTGTCCCTGGGGTGCCATGGCTGTCCCCAAGGTGTCCCTGGGGGTGCCCAAAGTGTCCCTGGGAGTGCCCTGGCTGTCCCCTAGGTGTCCCTGGGGGTCCCCTTAGTGTCCCTGGGGGTGCCCAGGGTGTCCCTTAGGTGTCCCTGGATGTTCCCTTGCTGTCCCCTAGGTGTCCCTGGGGGTGCCCTGGCTGTCCCTAGGGTGCCCTGGCTGTCACCTAGGTGTCCCTGGGGGTGCGCTGGTGTCCCTCGGGGTGCCCTGGCTGTCCCCTAGGTGTCCCTGGAGGTGCCCTGGGTGTCCCTGGGGATGTCCGGGCTGCCCCCTAGGTGTCCCTGGGGGTGCCCAGGGTGTCCCTAGGGTTCCCTGGCTGTCCCCTAGGTGTCCCTGGGTGTGCCCGGGTGTCCCTGGGGGTGCCCTGGCTGTCCCTGGGGTGCCCTGGCTGTGCCCTCGGTGTCCCTGGGGCTGCCCTGGCTGTCCCCTAGGTATCCCTGGGGGTGCCAAGGCTGTCCGTGGAGTGCCCTGACTGTCCCCTAGGTGTCCCTGGGGGGGGCCCTGGCTGTCCCTAGGGTGCCCTGGGGGTCCCCTAGGTGTCCCTGGGGGTGCCCTGGCTGTCCCTGGAGTGCCCAGGGGGTGCCCTGGCTGTCCCCAAGGTGTCCCTGGGGTTGCCTTCCCTGTCCCCTAGGTGTCCCTGGGGTGCCCTGGCTGTCCCCTCAGTGTCCCTGGGGGTGCCCAGGGTGTCCCTGGGAGTGCCCTGGCTGTCCTCTAGGTGTCCCTGGGGGTGCCCTGGGTGTCACTGGGGTGCCCTGGCTGTCCCCTAGGTGTCCCTGGGGGTGTCCTGGCTGTCCCCTTGGTGTCCCTGGGGTGCCCTGGCTGTCCCCTAGGTGTCCCTGGGGGTGCCCTGGCTGTCCCCTAGGTGTCCCTGGGGGGGCCCTGGCTGTCTCCTGGGTGTCCCTGGGGATTCCCTGGGTGTCCCTGGAGTGCCCTGGCTGTCCCCTAGGTGTCCCTGGGGGGGCCCTGGCTGTCCCCTGGGTGTCCCTGGGAATGCCCTGGGTGTCCCTGGGGTACCCTGGCTGTCCCCTACGTGTCCCTGGGGGTGCCCAGGGTGTCCCTAGGGTACCCTGGCTGTCCCCTAGGTGTCCCTGGGGGTGCCCTGGCTGTCCCCTGGGTGTCCCTGGGGTGCCCTGGCTGTCCCCTAGGTGTCCCTGGGGTTGCCCTGGCTGTCCTTGGGGTGCTCGGGCTATCCCCTTGGTGTCCCTGGGGGTGCCCTGGCTGTCCCGTAGGTGTCCTTTGGGGTGCCCTGGGTGTCCCTGGGGTGCCCTGGGGGTGCCCTGCCTGTCCTCTAGGTGTCCCTGGGGGTGCCCTGGCTGTCCCCTAGGTGTCTCTGGGGGTGCCCTGGCTGTCCCCTAGGTGTCCCTTGGGGTTCCCTGGGTGTCCCTGAGGGTGCCCTGGCTGTCCCTAGGGTGCCCTGGCTGTGCCCTTGGTGTCCCTGGGGGTGCCCTGCCTGTCCCTAGGGTGCCCTGGCTGTCCCCTAGATGTCCCTGGGGGTGCCCTGGTGTCCCGCGGGGTGCCCTGGCTGTCCCCTACGTGTCCCTGGGGGTGCCCAGGGTGTTTCTGGGGTTGCCCTTTCTGTCCCGTAGGTGTCCTTGGGGGTGCCCTGGGCGTCCCTGGGGTGCCCTGGCTGTCCCCTAGGTGTCCCTGGGAGTACCCTGGCTGTCCCCTAGGGGTCTCTGGGTGTGCCCTGGGTGTCCCTGGGGGTGCCCTGGCTGTCCCCTAAATGTCCCTGGGGGTGACCTGGCATTCCCCTCTGTGTCTCTGGGGGTGCCCTAGGTATCCATGGTGGTGCCCTGGGTGTCCCTGGGGGTGCACAGGGTGTCACTGGGATTCCCTGGCTGTCCCGTAGGTGTCCCTGGGCGTGCCCTGGGTGTCCCTGGGGGTGCACAGGGTGTTCCTGGGGGTGGCCTGGCTGTCCCCTAGGTGTCCCTGGGGGTGCCCTGGGTGTCCCTGGAGTGCCCTAGCTGTCCCCTAAATGTCCCTGGGGGTGCCCTGGCTGTCCCCTAGGTGTCCCTGGGGGTGTCCTGCCTTCCCCTCGGTGTCCCTGGGGGTGCCCTGGATGTCCCTGGGGGGGCCCTGGCTGTTCCCTAGGTGTCCCTGGGTGTGACCTCGCTATCCCTGGGGTGCCCTGGCTGTCCCCTTGGTGGCCCTGGGGATGCCCTGGGTGTCCCTAGGGGAGCCCTGGAGGTCCCCTAGGTGTCCCTGGGGGTGCCCTGGCTGTCCCTGGGGTGCCCTGGCTATCCCCAAGGTGTCCCTGGGGGTGCCCTGCCTGTCCTCTCGGTGTCCGTGGGGGTGCCCTGGCTGTGCCCTCGGTGTCCCTGGGGGTGCCCGGGCTGTGCCTAATGTGCCCGGGCTGTCCCCTAGGTGTCCCTGGGGGTGCCCTGGGTGTCCCTGGGGGTGCACAGGGTGTCCCTGGTGTTCCCTGGCTGTCCCGTAGGTGTCCCTGGGGGTGCCCTGGGTGTCCCTGGGGGTGTCCTGGCTGTCCCCTAGGTGTCCCTGGGGGAGCCCTGGGTGTGCCTGGGGTGCCCTGGCTGTCCCCTAGGTGTCCCTGGGGGTGCCCTCCCTGTCCCTCCGGGTGCCCTGGCTGTCCCCTAGGTGTCCCTGGGGGTGCCCTGGGTGTCCCTGTGGTTCCCTGGCTGTCCCCTAGGTGTCCCTGGGGGGGCCCTGGGTGTCCCTGGGGTGCCCTGGCTGTCACCTTGGTGTCCCTGGGGGTGCCCTGGGTGTCCCTGGGGGGGCCCTGGCTTTTCCCTAGGTGTCCCTGGGGGTACCCTGGCTGTGCCTGGGGTGCCCTCGCTATCCCTGGGGTGCCCTGGCTGTCCCCTTGGTGGCCCTGGGGGTGCCCTGGCTGTCCCTAGGGGTGCCCTGGAGGTCCCCTAGGTGTCCCTGGGGGTGCCCTGGCTGTCCCTGGGGTGCCCTGGCGGTCCCCAAGGTGTCCCTGGGGGTGCCCTGCCTGTCCTCTCGGTGTCCCTGGTGGTGCCCTGGCTGTGCCCTCTGTGTCCCTGGGGGTGCCCTGGCTGTCCCAAGGGTGCCCTGGCTGTCCCCTAGGTGTCCCTGGGTGTGCCCGGGGTGTCCCTGGGGGTGCACAGGGTGTCCCTGGAGTTCCCTGGCTGTCCCCTAGGTGTCCCTTTGGGGGCCCTGGCTGTCCGCTAGGTGTCCCTGGGGGTGCCCTGGCTGTCCCTAGGGTGCCCTGGGGGCGCCCAAGGTGTCCCTGGGGGTGCCCTGGCTGTCCCTGGGGGTGCCCTGGCTGTCCCCTAGGTGTCCCTGGAGGTGCCCTGGCTCTCCCTGGGGGTGCCCTGGCTGTCCCTGGGGTGCCCTGGTTGTCCCCTTGGTGGCCCTGGGGGTGCCCTGGGTGTCCCTAGGGGTGCCCTGGAGGTCCCCTTGGTGTCCCTGGGGGTGCCCTGTCTGTCTCTGGGGTGCCCTGGCTGTCCCCAAGGTGTCCCTGGGGGTGCCCTGGCTGTCCCCTTGGTATCCCTGGGGGTGCCCAGGCTGTCCGTGGAGTGCCCTGACTGTCCCCTAGGTGTCCCTGGGGGGGGCCCTGGCTGTCCCTGGAGTGCCCTGGCTTTCCCCTCGGTATCCCTTGGGGTGCCCTGACTGTCCCTGGGGTGCCCAGGGGGTGCCCTGGCTGTCCCCAAGGTGTCCCTGGGGTTGCCTTCCCTGTCCCCTAGGTGTCCCTGGGGTGCCCTGGCTGTCCCCTCGGTATTCCTGGGGGTGCCCAGGGTGTCCCTGGGAGTGCCCTGGCTGTCCCCTAGGTGTCCCTGGGGGTGCCCTGGGTGTCACTGGGGTGCCCTGGCTGTCCTTTAGGTGTCCCTGGGGGTGTCCTGGCTGTCCCCTTGGTGTCCCTGGGGTGCCCTGGCTGTCCCCTTCGTGTCTTGGGGGTGCCCAGGGTGTCCCTGGGAGTGCCCTGCCTGTCCCCTACGTGTCCCTGGGGGTGCCCAGGGTGTCCCTGGGGGTGCCCTTGCTGTCCCGTAGGTGTCCCTGGGGGTGCCCTGGGTGTCCCTGGGGTGCCCTGGCTGTCCCCTAGGTGTCCCTGGGGGTGTCCTGGCTGTCCCCTTGGTGTCCCTGGGGTGCCCTGGCTGTCCCCTAGGTGTCCCTGGGGGTGCCCTGGCTGTCCCCTAGGTGTCCCTGGGGGAGCCCTGGCTGTCTCCTGGGTGTCCCTGGGGGTGCCCTGGGTGTCCCTGGGGTGCCCTGGCTGTCCCCTAGGTGTCCCTGGGGGTCCCCTTGGTGTCCCTGGGAGTGCCCAGGGTGTCCCTTAGGTGTCCCTGGGGTTCCCTGGCTGTCCCCTGGCTGTCCCTGGGGGTGCCCTGAGTGTCCCTGGGCTGTCCTGGCTGTCCCCTAGGTGTCGCTGGGGGGGCCCTGGCAGTCCCCGTGGTGTCCCTGGTGGTGCCCTGGGTGTCCCTGGGGGTGCAAAGGGTGTCATAGGGTTCCCTGGCTGTCCCGTACGTGTCCCTGGGGGTGCCCTGGAGGTCCCCTAGGTGTCCCTGGGGGTGCCCTCGCTATCCCTGGGGTGCCCTGCCTGTCCCCTAGGTGTCGCTGGGGGTCCCCTTGGTGTCCCTGGGGGTGCCCAGGGTGTCCCTTAGGTGTCCCTGGGGGTGCCCTTGCTTTCCCCTAGCTTTCCCTGGGGGTGCCCTGGCTGTCCCTGGGGTGCTCTGGATGTCACCTTGGTGTCCCTGGGGGTGCCCTGGCTGTCCCTAGGGTGCCCTGGCTGTCCCCTAGGTGTCCCTGGCTGTGCCCTCGGTGTCTCTGGGGGTGCCCTGCGTGTCCCCTACCTGTCTCTGGGGGTGCCCTGGCTGTCCCTAGGGTGCCCTGGCTGTTCCCTCGGTGTCCCTGGGGGTTGCCTGCCTGTCCCCTAGGTGTCCTGGGGGTGCCCTGGCTGTCCCTAGGGTGCCCTGGCTGTCCCCTAGGAGTCCCTGGGGGGGCCCTGGGTGTCTCTTGGGGTGCCCAGGGTGTCCCTGGGGTTCCCTGGCTGTCCCATAGGTGTCCCTGGGGGTGCCCTGGATGTCCCTGCAGGTGCAGAGGGTGTCACTGGGGTTCCCTGGCTGTCCCGTACCTGTCCCTATGGTTCCCTGGAGGTCCCCTAGGCGGCCCTGGGGGTGCCCTGGGTGTCCCTGGAGTGCCCTGGCTGTCCCCTACATGTCCCTGGGGGTGCCCTGGGTGTCCCTGGGGGTGCCCTGGCTGTCTCCTAGGTGTCCCTGGGGGTGCCCTGGGTGTCCCTGGGGGTGCCCTGGCCGTCCCCTAGGTGTCCCTGGGGGTGCCCTGGGTGTCCCTGGGGGTGTCCTGCCTTCCCCTCGGTGTCCCTAGGGGTGCCCTGCCTGTCTCCTAGGTGTCCCTGGGGGTGCCTTGCGTGTCCCTGGGGTGCCCTGTCTGTCCCCAAGGTGTCCCTGTGGGTGCCCAGAGTGTCCCTGGGAGTGCCCTGGCTGTCCCCTATGTGTCCCTGGGGGTGCCCTGGCTGTCCCTGGAGTGCCCTGGCTGTCCCCTAGGTGTCCCTGGGGGGGCCCTGGCTGTCCCCTAGGTGTCCCTGGGGGTGCCCTTCCTGTCCTCTAGGTGTCCCTGGGGGTTCCCTGGCTGTCCCTCGGGTTCCCTTGCTGTCCCCTAGGTGTCCCTGGGGGTGCCCAGGCTGTCCCTGTGGTTCCCTAGGTGTCCCCTCGGTGTCCCTGGGGGGGCCCTGGGTGTCCCTCGGGGTGCACAGGGTGTCACTGGGGTTCCCTGGCTGTCCCGTACGTGTCCCTGGGGTTCCCTGGAGGTCCGCTAGGTTTCCCTGGGGGTGCCGGGAGTGTCCCTGGGCTGCCCTGGCTGTCCCCTATGTGTCCCTGGGGGTCCCCTTGGTATCCCTGGGGGTGCCCAGGGTGTCCCTTAGGTGTCCCTGGGGGTGCCCTTGCTGTCCCCTTGGTGTCCCTGGTGGTGCTCTGGCTGTGCCCTCGGTGTCCCTGGGGGTGCCCTGGCTGTCCCTAGGGTGCACTGTCTGTGCCCTTGGTGTCCCTGGGGGTGCCCTGGCTGTCCCTAGGGTGCCCTGGCTGTCCCCTAGGTGTCCCTGGGGGTGCCCTGGTGTCCCTCGGGGTGCCCTGGCTGTCCCCTAGGTGTCCCTGCGGGTGCCCTGGCTGTCCCCTAGGTGTCCCTGGGGGGGCCCTGGCTGTCCCAGGGGTGCCCTGGCTGTCCCCTAGGTGTCCCTGGGGGTGCCCTGGGTGTCCCTGGGGGTGCCCTGGCCGTTCCCTAGGTGTCCCTGGGGGTGCCCTGGGTGTCCCTGGAGTGCCCTGGCTGTCCCCGAAATGTCCCTGGGGGTGCCCTGGCTGTCCCCTAGGTGTCCCTGGGGGTGCCCTGGGTGTCCCTGGGGTGCCCTGGCTGTCCCCTAGGTGTCCCTGGGGGTGCCCTGGCTGTCCCCTACGTGTCCCTGGAGCTGCCCGTGGTGTCCCTGGGGTGCCCTGGGGGTGCCCTGGCTGACCCTGGATTGCCCTTTCTGTCCCCTAGGTGTCCCTGGGGGGGGCCCTGGCTGTCCCCTAGGTGTCCCTGGCGGTGCCCTGGCTATCCCTAGGGTGCCCTGGGGGTGCCCTGGCTGTCCCTGGAGTGCCTTGGCTGTCCCCAAGGTGTCCCTGGGGTTGCCTTCCCTGTCCCCTAGGTGTTCCTGGGGTGACCTGGCTGTCCCCTCGGTGTCCCTGGGCGTGCCCTGGCTGTCCCTGGGGTGCCCTGGCTGTCCCCAAGGTGTCCCTGGGGGTGCCCTGCCTGTCCTCTCGGTGTCCCTGGGTGTGCCCTGGCTGTCCCTGGGGGTGCACAGGTTGTCCCTGGGGTTCCCTGGGGGTGCCCTGGCTGTCCCCTAGGTGTCCCTGGTGGTGCCCTGGCTGTCCCCTAAGTGTCCCTGGGGGTGCCCTTCCTGTCCTCTAGGTGTCCCTGGGGGTGCTCTGGCTGTCCCCTCGGTGTCCCTGGGGGTGCCCTGCCTGTCCCCTAGGTGTCCCTGGGGGGGCCCTGGCTGTCCCCTAGGTGTCCCTGGGGGTGCCCTGCCTGTCCCCTAGGTGTCCATGGGGGTGCCCTGGGTGTCCCTGGGGTTCCCTGGCTGTCCCGTACGTGTACTTGGGGTTCCCTGGAGGTCCCCTAGGTGTCCCTGGGGGTGCCATGAGTGTCCCTGGGCTGCCCTGGCTGTCCCCTTCGTGTCCCTGGGGGTGCCCTGGGTGTCCCTGGGCGTGCCCTGGCTGTCCCCTGGGTGTCCCTGGGGTGCCCTGGCTGTCCCCTAGGTGTCCCTGGGAGTGCCCTGGCTGTCCTTGGGGTGCTCGGCCTGTCCCCTTGGTGTCCCTGGGGGTGCCCTTGCTGTCCCCTAGCTGTCCCTGGGGGTGCCCTGGCTGTCCCTGGGGTGCCATGGCTGTCCTCTACGTGTCCCTGGGGGTGCTCTGGGTGTCCCCTAAGTGTCCCTGGGGGTGCCCTGGCTGTCCCCTCGGTGTCCCTGGGGGTGCCCTGCCTGTTCCCTAGGTGTCCCTGGGGGTGCCCTGGCTGTCCCTAGG
The DNA here is from genome assembly GCF_029207755.1 of Chamaea fasciata. Lineage (NCBI taxonomy): Eukaryota > Metazoa > Chordata > Aves > Passeriformes > Sylviidae > Chamaea > Chamaea fasciata. The sequence continues at coordinate 12,926 of NW_027095305.1, read as the reverse complement.
GTGCCCTGGCTGTCCCCTTGGTGTCCCTGGGGGTGACCTGGGTGTCCCTGGGGTGCCCTGGCTATGCCCTAGGTGGCCCTGGGGGTACCCTGGCTGTCCCTAGGGTGCCCTGGCTTTCCCCTTGGTGTCCCTGGGGGTGCCCTGGTTGTTCCTGGGGTGCCCTAGCTATGCCCTACCTGGCCCTGGGCGTGCCCTGCCTGTCTCCTAGGTGTCCCTGGGGGTGCCCTGGCTATCCCCTCGGTGTCCCTGGGGGTGCCCTGGCTGTCCCCTAGGTGTCCCTGGGGGTGCCCTGCCTGTCCCCTAGGTGTCCCTGGGGGTGCCCTGGCTGTGCCTTCACTGTTCCTGGAGTGCCCTAGGTGTCCCTGGAAGTGCCCTGGGTGTCCCTGGGGGTGCACAGGGTGTCACTGGGGTTCCCTGGCTGTCCCGTACGTGTCCCTGGGGTTCCCTGGAGGTCCCCTAGGTGGCCCTTGGTGTGCCCTGTGTGTCCCTGGGGATGCCCTGGCTGTCCGCTAGGTGTCCCTGGGGGTGCCCTGGGTGTCCCTGGGATGCCCTGGCTGTCCCCTTGGTGTCCCTGGGGGTGCCCTGGGTGTCCCTGGGGGGGCCCTGGCTGGCCCCTAGGTGTCCCTGGGGGTGCCCTGGCTGTGCCCTCGGTGTCCCGGAGGGTGCCCTGGCTGTCCCTAGGGTGCCCTGGCTGTGCCCTAGGTGTCCCTGGGGGTGCCCTGGCTGTCCCTAGGGTGCCCTGGCTGTCCCCTCGGTGTCCCTGGGGGTGCCCTGGGTGTCCCTGGGGTGCCCTGGCTGTCCCCTAGGTGTCCCTGGGGGGGCCCTGGCTGTCCCCTAGGTGTCCGTGGGGGGGCCCTGGCTGTCCCCTAGGTGTCACTCGGGGTGCCCTGGGTGTCTGTGGGGTGCCCTGGCTGTCCCCAAGGTGTCCCTGGGGGGGCCCTGGATGTCTCCTAGGTGTCCCTTATGGTGCCCTGGCTGTCCCTGGGGTTCCCTGGCTGTCCCCTAGGTGTCCCTGGGGGTGCCCAGGGTGTCCCTGCGGTTCCCTGCCTGTCCCCTACGTGTCCCTAGGGGTGCCCTGACTGTCCTTTGGGTGCCCAGGGTGTGCCCTGGCTGTCCCCAGGGTGTCCCTGGGGTTGCCTTCCCTGTCCCCTAGGTGTTCCTGGGGTGACCTGGCTGTCCCCTCGGTGTCCCTGGGGGTGCCCAGGGTGTCCCTGGGAGTGCCGTGGCTGTCCCCTAGGTGTCCCTGGGGGTGCCCTGGGTGTCCCTGGGGGTGCACAGGGTGTCCCTGGGGGTGCCCTTACTGTCCCCTAGGTGTCCCTGGGGGTGCCCTGGGTGTCCCTGGAGTGCCCTGGCTGTCCCCTAAACGTCCCTGGGGGTGCCCTGGCTGTCCCCTAGGTGTCCCTAGGGGTGACCTGCCTTCCCCTCGGTGTCCCTGGGGGTGCCCTGGGTGTCCCTGGGGGGGCCCTGGCTGTTCCCTAGGTGTCCCTGGGGGTGCCCTCGCTATCCCTGGGGTGCCCTGGCTGTCCCGTAGGTGTCCCTGGGGGTGCCCTGCCTGTCCTCTCGTTGTCCCTGGGGGTGCCCTGGCTATCCCCTAGGTGTCCCTGGGGGTGCCCTGGCTGTCCCTAGGGTGCCCTGGCTGTCCCCTAGGTGTCCCTGGGTGTGCCCGGGGTGTCCCTGGGGGGGCCCTGGCTGTCCCCTAGGTGTCCCTGGGGTTGCCCTGGCTGTCCCTGGGGGTGCCCTGGCTGTCCCGTAGGTGTCCCTGGGGGTGCCCTGGGTGTCCCTGGGAGTGCCGTGGCTGTTCCCTAGGTGTCCCTGGGGGTGCCCTGGGTGTCCCCGGGGGTGCCCAGGGTGTCCCTGGGGGTGCCCTGGCTGTCCCCTAGGTGTCCCTGGGGGTGCCCTGGGTGTCCCTGGAGTGCCCTGGCTGTCCCCTAAATGTCCCTGGGGGTGCCCTGGCTGTCCCCTAGGTGTCCCTGGGGGTGTCCTGCCTTCCCCTCGGTGTCCCTGGGGGTGCCCTGGGTGTCCCTGGGGGTGCCCTCGCTATCCCTGGGGTGCCCTGGCTGTCCCCTTTGTGCCCCTGGGGGTGCCCTGGGTGTCCCTGGGGGTGCCCTGGCTGTCCCCTAGGTGTCCCTGGGGGTGCCCTGGCTGAACCTGGGGTGCCCTGGCTGTCCCCAAGGTGTCCCTGGGGGTGCCCTGCCTGTCCTCTCGGTGTCCCTGGGGGTGCCCTGGCTGTGCCCTCGGTGTCCCTGGGGGTGCCTTGGCTGTCCCCTAGGTATCCCTGGGGGTGCCCTGGCTGTCCCTGGGGGTGCCCTGGCTGTCCCGTAGGTGTCCCTGGGGGTGCCCTGGCTGTCCCTGGGGGTGCCCTGGCTGTCCCGTAGGTGTCCCTGGGGGTCCCCTGGGTGTCCTCTAGGTGTCCCTGGGGGTGCCCTCCCTGTCCCTCGGGGTGCCCTGGCTGTCCCCTACGTGTCCCTGGGGGGGCCCAGGGTGTCCCTGCGGTTCCCTGCCTGTCCCCTACGTGTCCCTGGGGGTGCCCTGGCTGTCCCTGGAGTGCCCTGGCTGTCCCCTAGGTCTCCCTGGGGGTGCCCTGGGTGTCCCCTAGGTGTCCCCGGGGGTGCCCAGGCTGTCCGTAGGGAGCCCTTGCTGTGCCCTCAGTGTCCCTGGGGGTTCCCTGGCTGTCCCCTAGGTGTCCCTGTGGGTTCCCCGGCTGTCCCCTAGGTGTCCCTGTGGGTGCCCTGGCTGTCCCCTAGGTGTCCCTGGGGGTGATCTGCCTGTCCCCTAGGTGTCCCTAAGGGTGCCCTGGCTGTCCCTAGGGTGCCCTGGCTGTCCCCTAGGTGTCCCTTGGGGTGCCCTGCGTGTCCCCTAGGTGTCTTTGGGGGTGCCCTGGCTGTCCCCAGGGTGCCCTGGCTGTGCCCTCTGTGTCCCTGGGGGCGCCCTGGTGTCCCTGTGGGTGCCCTTGCTGTCCCCTAGGTGTCCCTGGGGTGCCCTGGCTGTCCCCTAGGTGTCCCTGGGGGTCCCCTTGGTGTCCCTGGGGGTGCCCAGGGTGTCCCTTAGGTGTCCCTGGGGGTGCCTTCCCTGTCCCTTAGGTGTTCCTGGGGTGACCTGGCTGTCCCCTCGGTGTCCCTGGGGGTGCCCAGAGTGTCCCTGGGAGTGCCGTGCCTGTCCCCTAGGTGTCCCTGGGGGTGCCCTGGGTGTCCCCGGGGGTGCACAGGGTGTCCCTGGGGGTGCCCTGGCTGTCCCCTAGGTGTCCCTGGGCGTGCCCTGGGTGTCCCTGGAGTGCCCCGGCTGTCCCCTAAATGTCCCTGGGGGTGCCCTGGCTGTCCCCTAGGTGTCCCTGGGGGTGTCCTGCCTTCCCCTCGGTGTCCCTGGGGGTGCCCTGGGTGTCACTGGGGGGGCCCTGGCTGTTCCCTAGGTGTCCCTGGGGGTGCCCTCGCTATCCCTGGGGTGCCCTGGCTGTCCCCTTTGTGGCCCTGGGGGTGCCCTGGGTGTCCCTAGGGGTGCCCTGGAGGTCCCCTAGGTGTCCCTGGGGGTGCCCTGGCTGAACCTGGGGTGCCCTGGCTGTCCCCAAGGTGTCCCTGGGGGTGCCCTGCCTGTCCTCTCCGTGTCCCTGGGGGTGCCCTGGCTGTGTCCTCGGTGTCCCTGGGGGTGCCCGTGCTGTCCCCTAGGTGTCCCTGGGTGTGCCCGGGGAGTCCCTGGGGGGGCCCTGGGAGTCCCCTAGGTGTCCCTGGGGGTGCCCTGTCTGTCCCTGGCCGTGCCCTGGCTGTCCCGTAGGTGTCCCTGGGGGTGCCCTGGGTGTCCCTGGGGGTGCACGGGGTGTCACTGGGGTTCCCTGGCTGTCCCGTAGGTGTCCCTGGGGGTGCCCTGGCTGTCCCGTAGGTGTCCCTGGGGGTCCCCTGGGTGTCCTCTAGGTGTCCCTGGGGGTGCCCTCCCTGTCCCTCGGGGTGCCCTGGCTGTCCCCTAGGTGTCCCTGGGGGTGCCCTGGCTGTCCCCTAGGTGTCCCTGGGGGTGCCCTGGCTGTCCTCTAGGTGTCCCTGGGGGGGCCCTGGCTGTCTCCTGGGTGTCCCTGGGGGTGCCCTGGGTGTCCCTGGGGTGCCCTGGCTGTCCCCTAGGTGTCCCTGGGGGGGCCCTGGATGTCTCCTGGGTGTCGCTGGGGGTGCCCTGGGTGTCCCTGGGGTGCCCTGGCTCTCCCCTAGGTGTCCCTGGGGGTGCCCAGGGTGTCCCTGCGGTTCCCTGCCTGTCCCCTACGTGTCCCTGGGGGTGCCCTGGGTGTCCCCTAGGTTTCCCCGGGGGTGCCCTGGCTGTCCCTAGGGTGCCCTTGCTGTGCTTTCAGTGTCCCTGTGGGTTCCCCGGCTGTCCCTTAGGTGTCCCTGTGGGTGCCCTGGCTGTCCCCTAGGTGTCCCTGGGGGTGACCTGCCTGTCCCCTAGGTGTCCCTGGGCGTGCCCTGGCTGTCCCCCGGGTGCCCTGGCTGTGCCCTCGGTGTCTCTGGGGGTGCCCTGGTTGTCCCTAGGGTGCCCTGGCTGTCCCCTAGGTGTCCCTTGGGGTGCCCTGCGTGTCCCCTCGGTGTCCCTGGGGGTGCCCTGGCTGTCCCCTTGGTGTCCCTGGTGGTGCCCTGGCTGTGCCCTTGGTGTCCCTGGGGGTGCCCTGGCTGTCCCTAGGGTGCCCTGGCTGTCCCCTAGGTGTCCCTGGGGGTGCCCTGGTGTCCCTCGGGGTGCCCTGGTTGTCCCCTAGGTGTCCCTGGGGGTGCCCTGGGTGTCCCTGGAGTGCCCTGGCTATCCCCTAAACTTCCCTGGGGGGGCCCTGGCTGTCCTCTAGGTGACCCTGGGGGTGCCCTTCCTGTCCCTCGGGGTTCCCTAGAGGTCCCCTAGGTGTCCCTGGGGGTGCCTTCGCTGTCCCTGGGGTCCCCTAGCTGTCCCCTAGGCGTCCCTGGGGGTGCCCTCGCTGTCCATGGGGCGCCCTTGCTGTCCCCAAGGCGGCCCTGGGGGTGCCCTGGGTGTCCCTGGAGTGCCCTGGCTGTCCCCTACATGTCCCTAGGGGTGCCCTGGCTGTCCCCTAGGTGTCCCTGGGGGTGTTCTGCCTTCCCCTAGGTGTCCCTGGGGGTGCCCTGGCTTTCCCCTCGGTGTCCCTGGGGGTGCCCTGCCTGTCTCCTAGGTGTCCCTGGGGGTGCCCTGCGTGTCCCTGGGGTGCCCTGGCTGTCCCCAAGGTGTCCCTGTGGGTGCCCAGAGTGTCCCTGCGAGTGCCCTGGCTGTCCCCTAGGGGTCTCTGGGGGTGCCCTGGCTGTCCCGTCAGTGTCCCTGGGGGTGCCCTACCTGTCCCCTAGGTGTCCCTGGGGGTGCCCTGGGTGTCCCTGGGGTGCCCTGGCTGTCCCCTTGGTGTCTCTGGTGGTGCCCTGTGGGTCCCTGGGGTGCCCTGGGGGTGCTCTGGTGTCCCTGGGGGGGCCCTGCCTGTCCCCTAGGTGTCGTTGGGGGTGCCCTGGGTGTCCCTGGGGTGCCCTGGCTGTCCCCTTGGTGTCCCTGGGGGTGCCCTGGCTGTCCCTGGGGTTCCCTGGCTGTCCCCTAGGTGTCCCTGGGGGTGCCCTGGGTATCCCTGGAGTGCCCTGGCTGTCCCCTTAATGTCCCTGGGGGTGCCCTGGCTGTCTCCTAGGTGTCCCTGGGGGTGCCCTAGGTGTCCCTGGGGTTGCCGTGGGTGTCCCTGGGGTGCCCTGGCTGTCTCCAAGGTGTCCCTGTGGGTGCCCAGAGTGTCCCTGCGAGTGCCCTGGCTGTCCCCTAGGGGTGTCTGGAGGTGCCCTGGCTGTCCCGTCAGTGTCCTTGGGGGTGCCCTGCCTGTCCCCTAGGTGTCCCTGGGGATGCCCTGCCTGTCCCCTAGGTGTCGTTGGGGGTGCCCTGGGTGTACCTGGGGGTGCCCTGCCTGTCCCCTAGATGTCCCTGGGGCTGACCTGGTGTCCCGCGGGGTGCCCTGGCTGTCCCCTAGGTGTCCCTGGGGGTGCCCTGGCTGTCCCCTAGCTGTCCCTGGGGGTGCCCTGGCTGTCCCCTTGGTGTCCATGAGGGTGCCCTGGGTGTCCCTGGGGTTCCCTGGCTATCCCCCTGGTGTGCCTGGGGGGGCCCTGGGTGTCCCTGGGGGTGCCCAGTGTGTCCCTGGGGTTCCCTGGCTGTCCCGTAGGTGTCCCTGGGGGTGCCCTGGATGTCCCTGGAGGTGCACAGGGTGTCACTGGGGTTCCCTGGCTGTCCCGTACCTGTCTCTGGGGTTCCCTGGTGGTCCCCTAGGTGTCCCTAGGTGTGCCCTCGCTGTCCCTGGGGGTGCCCTGGCTGTCCCCTAGGTGTCCCTGGGGGTGCCCTGGGTGTCCCTGGGGGTGCCCTGGCTGTCCCCTAGGTGTCCCTGGGGGTGCCCTTCCTGTCCCCTAGGTGTCCCAGGGGGTGCCCTGGGTGTCCCTGGGGTGCCCTGGCTGTCCCCTAGGTGTCCCTTCGGGTGCCCTGGCTGTCCCCTTGGTGTCCCTGGGGTGCCCTGGCTGTCCCCTTGGTGTCCCTTGGGGTGCCCTGGGTGTCCCTGGGGCGCCCTGGGGGTGCCCTGCCTGTCCTCTAGGTGTTCCTTGGGGTGCCCTGGCAGTCCCCTCGGTGTCCCTGGGGGTGCCCTGCCTGTCCCCTAGGTGTCCCTGGGGGGGCCCTGGCTATCCCCTAGGTGTCGTTGGGGGTGCCCTGGGTGTCCCTGGAGTGCCCTGGCTGTCCCCTAAATGTCCCTGGGGGTGCCGTGGCTGTCCCCTAGGTGTCCATGGGGGTGTCCTGCCTTCCCCTAGGTGTCCCTCGGGGTGCCCTGGCTTTCCCCTCGGTGTCCCGAGGGGTGCCCTGGCTGTCCCCTAGGTGTCCCTGGGGGTGCCCTAGGTGTCCCTGGGGTGCCCTGGCTGTCCCCTAGGTGTCACTGGGGTGCCCTGCCTGTCCCCTAGGTGTCGTTGGGGGTGCCCTGGGTGTCCCTGGGGGTGCCCTGGCTATCCCCTAGGTGTCCCTGGGGGTGCCCTGGGTGTCCCTGGGGTGCCCTGGCTGTCCCCTTGGTGTCCCTGGGGGTGCCCTGGCTGTCCCTGGGGTTCCCTGGCTGTCCCCTAGGTGTCCCTGGGGGTGCCCTGGGTGTCCCTGGAGTGCCCTGGCTGTCCCCTAAATGTCCCTGGAGTGCCCTGGCTGTCCCCTAGGTGTCCCTGGGGGTGCCCAGAGTGTCCCTGCGAGTGCCCTGGCTGTCCCCTAAGGGTCTCTGGGGGTGCCCTGGCTGTCCCGTCAGTGTCCTAGGGGGTGCCCTGCCTGTCCCCTAGGTGTCCCTGGGGATGCCCTGCCTGTCCCCTAGGTGTCGTTGGGGGTGCCCTGGGTGTACCTGGGGATGCCCTGCCTGTCCCCTAGATGTCCCTGGGGGTGCCCTGTGGGTCCCTGGGGCGCCCTGGGGGTGCCCTGGTGTCCCTGGAGGTGCCCTGGCTGTCCCCTAGGTGTCCCTGGGGCTGACCTGGTGTCCCTCGGGGTGCCCGTGCTGTCCCCGAGGTGTCCCTGGGGGTGCCCTGGGTGTCCCTGGGGTGCCCTGGCTGTCCCCTAGGTGTCCCTTGGGGTGCCCTGGGTGTCCCTGAGGGTGCCCTGGCTGTCCCTAGGGTGCCCTGGCTGTGCCCTTGGTGTCCTTGGGGGTGCCCTGGCTGTCCCTAGGGTGCCCTGGCTGTCCCCTAGGTGTCCCTGGGGGTGCCCCGGTGTCCCTCGGGTTGCCCTGGCTGTCCCCTAGGTGTCCCTGGGGGTGCCCAGGGTGTCCCTGGGGTTGCCCTTGCTGTCCCGTAGGTGTCCCTGGGGGTGCCCTGGGCGTCCCTGGGGTGCCCTGGCTGTCCCCTAGGTGTCCCTGTGGGTGCCCTAGCTGTCCCCTTGGTGTCCCTGGGGTGCCCTGGCTGTCCCCTAGGTGTCCCTGGGGGTGCCCTGGCTGTCCTTGGGGTGCTCTTGGTTTCTCTGGGGGTGCCCTGGCTGTCCCTGGGGTGCCATGGCTGTCCCCTCGGTGTCCCTAGGGTGCCCTGGCTGTCCCCTAGGTGTCCCTGGGGGTGCCCTGGCTGTCCCTGGGGGTGCCCTTGCTGTCCCGTAGGTGTCCCTCGGGGTGCCCTGGGCGTCCCTGGGGTGCCCTGGATGTCCCCTAGGTGTCCCTGGGGGTGCCCTGGCTGTCCCCTTGGCGGCCGTGAGTTGCCCTGGCTGTCCCCTAGGTGTCCCTGGGGGTGCCCTGGCTGTCCTTGGGGTGCTCTGCCTGTCCCCTGGGTGTCCCTGTGGTTCCCTGGCTGTCCCATAGGTGTCCCTGGTGGTGCCCTGGGTGTCCCTGGGGGTGCCCAGGGTGTCCCTGGGGTTCCCTGGCTGTCCCCTCGGTGTCCCTGGGGGGGCCCTGGCTGTCCCTGGGGTGCCCTGGCTATCCCCTAGGCGGCCCTGGGGGTGTCCTGGGTGTCCCTGGGGTGCCCTGGCTGTCCCCTAGGTGTCCCTGGGGGTCCCCTTGGTGTCCCTGGGGGTGCCCAGGGTGTCCTTTAGGTGTCCCTGGGGGTGCCCTTGCTGTCCCCTAGGTGTCCCTGGGGGTGCCCGTGCTGTCCCTGGAGTTTCCTGGCTGTCCCCTTGGTGTCCCTGGTGGTGCCCTGGCTGTCCCCTAGGTGTCCCTGGGGGTGCCCTGGGTGTCCCTGGGGTGCCCTGGCTGTCCCCAAGGTGTCCCTGGGGGTGCCCTCCCTGTCCCTCGGGGTGCCCTGGCTGTCCCCTAGGTGGCCCTGGGGGTGCCCTGGGGGTCCCTGGGGGTGCCCTGGAGGTCCCCTAGGTGTCCCTGGGGGTGCCCTGGCTGTCCCTAGGGTGCCCTGGCTGTCCCCTAGGTGTCCCTGGGGGTGCCCTGGGTGTCCCTGGTGTGCCCTGGCTGTCCCCAAGGTGTCCCTGTGGGTGCCCAAAGTTTCCCTGGGAGTGCCCTGGCTGTCCCCTAGGGGTCTCTGGGGGTGCCCTGGCTGTCCCATCAGTGTCCCTGGGGGTGCCCTGCCTGTCCCCTAGGTGTCCCTGGGTGTCCCCTTGGTGTCCCTGGGGGTGCCCAGGGTGTACCTTAGGTGTCCCTGGAGGTGCCCTTGCTGTCCCCTAGGTGTCCCTGGGGGTGCCCTGGCTGTCCCTAGGGTGCCCTGGCTGTCACCTAGGTGTCCCTGGGGGTGCGCTGGTGTCCCTCGGGTTGCCCTGGCTGTCCCCTAGGTGTCCCTGGGGGTGCCCTGGCTGTCCCTGGAGTGCCCTGGCTGTCCCCTAGGTGTCCCTGGGGGTGCCCTGGCTGTCCCCTAGGTGTCCCTGGGGGTGCCCTGGGTGTCCCTGGGGTTCCCTGGCTGTCCCCTTGGTGTCCCTGGGGGTGCCCTGTGGGTCCCTGGGGTTCCCTGGGGATGCCCTGGTGTCCCTGGGGGTGCCCTGGCTGTCCCCTAGGTGTCCCTGGGGTTGCCCTGGCTGTGCCTGGAGTGCCCTGGCTGTCCCCTAGGTGTCCCTGGGGAGGCCCTGGCTGTCCCCTAGGTGTCCCTGGGGGTGCCCTTCCTGTCCCCTAGGGTTCCCTGGGGGTGCCCTGGCTGTCCTCTAGGTGTCCCTGGGGGTGCCCTGGCTGTCCCTCGGGTTCCCTGGCTGTCCCCTAGGTGTCCCTGGGGGTGCCCAGGGTGTCCCTGGGTTGCCCTGGGGGTCCCCTAGGTGTCCCTGCCTCGCTCGTATCCTCGACTCCGCCTCCGGCGCCATGGTGACTCCCCTCCCAGTCTGGACCAGTGTGGCCTCACCCCCTCCCCTGGGGCCATCCGACCCATCCCAGTATAGACCAGTAAGGCACCGAGTGGCCACCATGGACCCCCACACGCCTGCCAGTTCATCCCAGTTCATCCCAGTCCACTCTTCGTCCATCCCAGGTTTCTCTGGTCACCCTCCCAGTGCTCTCAGTCCATCCCAGTCCCGCAGGTGTTGGTGCTTGGGGCTTGATGAGCTGGTGCCTGTCCGCAACGTGGAGCGGCTCAAACGGGACCTCAGGGTGAGGGGGGCGCGGATTTGGGGGGATCCTGGGGATCCTGAGTTGTCGTGGAGGGGGTTTTTGGGTTGTGGGGGGTCTGGGGGGAGTCCTGGGGGCTGCTTTGGGTGCTTTGGGGGGTATTCGGGAGGTTTGGGCGGCCCATTTGAGGCATCAAAGAACCTGAGGAGGGTTTTGATAGCTCCTGGAGGTGGAGGCGGCCGTGGGGGTGAGCTGGCTGTCCCAGGGGGTTCCTGGCTGTGCCTCGATGTCCCTGGGGTGCCCTGGCTGTCACTTAGGTGTCCCTCGGGGTGCCCTGGCTGTCCCTAGGGTGCCCTGGCTGTCCCCTAGGTGTCCCTGGGGGTGCCCTGACTGTCCCTAGGTGTCCCTGGGGGTGCCGTGGGTGTCCCTGGGGTGCCCTGGGGGTACCCTGGCTGTCCCTGGAGGTACCCTGCCTGTCCCCTAGGTGTCCCTGGGGTGCCCTGGCTGTCTCGTCAGTGTCCCTGGGGGTGCCCTGGCTGTCCCCTCCGTGTCCCTGGGGGGGCCCTGGGTCTCCCTGGGGGGGCCCTGGCTGTCCCCTAGGTGTCCCTGGGGGTGCCCTGGGTGTCCCTGGAGTGCCCTGGCTGTCCCCTAAATGTCCCTGGGGGTGCCCTGGCTGTCCCCTAGGTGTCCCTGGGGGTGTCCTGCCTTCCCCTAGGTGTCCCTGGGGGTGCCCTGGCTTTCCCCTCGGTGTCCCTGGGGCTGCCGTGCCTGTCCCCTAGGTGTCCCTGGGGGGGCCCTGGCTGTTCCTGGGGTGCCCTGGCTGTCCCCTAGGAGTCCCTGGGGGGGCCCTGGCTGTCCCCTAGGTGTCCCTGGGGGTGCCCTCGCTGTCCCTGGGGTGCCCTGGCTGTCCCCTAGGTGTCCCTGGGGGTGCCCTGCCTGTCCCCTAGGTGTCGTTGGGGGTGCCCTGGGTGTCCCTGGGGGTGCCCTGGGTGTCCTTGGGGTGCCCTGGCTGTTCCCTTGGTGTCCCTGGGGGGGCCCTGGCTTTCCCCTAGGTGTCCCTGGGGGTGCCCTGGCTGTCCCTGGGGTTCCCTGGCTGTCCCCTAGGTGTCCCTGGGGGTGCCCTGGGTGTCCCTGGAGTGCCCTGGCTGTCCCCTAAATGTCCCTGGGGGTGCCCTGGCTGTCCCCTAGGTGTCCCTGGGGCTGCCCTGGGTGTCCCTGCGGTGCCATGGCTGTCCCCTAGGTGTCCCTAAAGGTGACCTGGTGTCCCTGGAGTGCCCTGGCTGTCCCCTAAATGTCCCTGGGGGTGCCCTGGCTTTCCCCTCGGTGTCCCAGGGGGTGCCCTGCCTGTCCCCTAGGTGTCCCTGGGGGTGCCCTGGCTGTCTTTAGGGTGCCCTGGCTGTCCCCTAGGTGTCCCTGGGGGTGCCCTGCCTGTCCCCTAGGTCTCCCTGGGGGTGCCCTGGCTGTCCCTGGGGTGCCCTGCCTGTCCCCTAGGTGTCCCTGGGGGTGCCCTGGGTGTCCCTGGGGGTGCCCTGGCTGTCCCCTAAATGTCCCTGGGGGTGCCCTGGGTGTCCCTGGAGTGCCCTGGCTATCCCCTAAATGTCCCTGGGGGTGCCCTGGCTGTCCCCTAGGTGTCCCTGGGGGTGTCCTGCCTTCCCCTAGGTGTCCCTGGGGGTGCCCTGGCTTTCCCTTTGGTGTCCCTGGGGGTGCCCTGCCTGTCCCCTAGGTGTCCCTGGGGGTGCCCTGGCTGTCCCTGGGGTGCCTTGGCTGTCCCCTTGGTGTCCCTGGGGGTGCCCCAGGTGTCTCTGGGGTGCCCTGGCTGTCCCCAAGGTGTCCCTGTGGGTGCCCAAAGTTTCCCTGGGAGTGCCCTGGCTGTCCCCTAGGTGTCCCTGGGGGTGTCCTGGCTGACCCCTAGGTGTCCCTGGGGGTGCCTTGGGTGTCCCTGGAGTGCCCTGGCTGTCCCCTAAATGTCCCTGGGGGTGCCCTGGGTGTCCCTGCAGTGCCCTGGCTGTCCCCAAAATGTCCCTGGGGGTGCCCTGGCTGTCCACTAGGTGTCCCTGGGGGTGCCCTTGGTGTCCCTGGGGTGCCCTGGCTGTCCCCTACGTGTCCCTGGGGGTGCCCAGTGTGTCCCTGGGGGTGCCCTGGCTGTCCCCTAGGTGTCCCTGGGGGTGCCCTGGCTGTCCTTGGGGTGCTCTGGCTGTCCCCTTGGTGTCCCTGGGGGTGCCCTGGCTGTCCTTGGAATGCTCTGTCTGTCCCCTAGCTGTCCCTGGGGGTGCCCTGGCTGTCCCTGGGGTGCCCTGGGGGTGCCCTGCCTGTCCTCTAGTTGTCCCGGGGGGTGCCCTGGCTGTCCCCTCGGTGTCCCTGGGGGTGCCCTGCCTGTCCCCTAGGTGTCCCTGGGGGGGCCCTGGCTGTCCCCCAGGTGTCCCTAGGGGTGCCCTGCCTGTCCCCTAGGTGTCCATGGCGGTGCCCTGGGAGTCCATGGGGTGCCCTGGCTGTCCCCTAGGTGTCCCTGGGGGTGCCGTGGCTGTCCCCTAGGTGTCCCTGGGGGTGGCCTGGCTGTCCTTGGGGTGATCTTCCTGTCCCCTGGGAGTCCCTGGGGTTCCCTGGCTGTCCCCTCAGTGTCCCTGGGGGTGCCCTGGGTGTCCCAGGGGGTGCCCTGGGTGTCCCTGGGGTGCCCTGGCTGTCCCCTAGGTGTCCCTGGGGGTGCCCTGCCTGTTTCCTAGGTGTCCCTGGGGGGGCCCTGGCTGTCCCCTTGGTGTCCCTGGGGGTGCCCTGCCTGTCCCCTAGGTGTCCCAGGGGGTGCCCTGCCTGTCCCCTAGGTGTCCATGGGGGTGCCCTGGGTGTCCCTGGAGTGCCCTGGCTGTCCCCTAAATGTCCCTGGGGGTGCCCTGGCTGTCCCCTAGGTCTCCCTGGGGGTGTCCTGCCTTCCCCTCGGTGTCCCTGGGGGTGCCCTGGGTGTCCCTGGAGTGCCCTGGCTCTC
>NW_027095304.1:0-25081 GCF_029207755.1 Chamaea fasciata | reverse complement strand
CCTCACGGCTCCCGCCACGATCTGACCACGCCCTATTTCCATATATGGAGGCGTCTGGCCCCGCCCCTTCATCGCCTATTGACACCGCCTGGCCACGCTCCCTCAGGGCTCCCGCCGCTGCCCGGCCACGCCCCTTTCCCCATATATGGATGCGTTTGGCCCCGCCCATTTATAGCTTATAGACACCCACTGGTCACGCCCCCTCAGGGCTCCCGCCACAGCCTGACCACGCCCCGTCCCCATATATGGACGCGCTCAGCCCCGCCCCTTTCCCGCCTGTGGACATTGTCTCTCCCCGCCACTCGCCCCGCCCCTTTTCCCTTTTACGGCCGCGCCTCCGCCACGCCCCCCTCCCCCCATTGGCCCACCCAGACCCCGCCCCTCGCCCCGCCCCTCTCCCCGCGCTCCCGCCGCCGCGCGGGGCAGTGTGGGAGGAAGCGGCGGCGCGCGGCCCCGCTCCATCATGGCGGCTCGGTGAGCGCCCCCCGCCCCGGCCGCCCCCCGGCCCCCCCGGCCCCTCCGCCCCCGCCCGGCCCCGGGGGGCGCCGCCCCCATGGACAGGAACTACCCGGCCGCCGGGTTCGGGGACCCGCTCAGCGCCGGGCCCGGCTGGAGCTACGAGCGCTCGGCCAAGGCCAGGTCAGGGGGGGGGGGCAGCGCCGTGAGGGGGGCTCCGCTTCGTGCCGGGCCCGCGGGGCGGCCGCGGAGCTCGGCGGGCTTGTGGTGGGCGGGGGCGGCGGGGCCGCGGCCGTTTGGGGGGCTTGGGGGGGTTGGGGGCTCGTTCCGCGGGGGGCTGAGGGAGCGCTGGGCTGGCAACGGCGGTGTCCGGGGGGTGCCGGGGGGCTGCGGTCCCGGGACACCGGGAATGGGGGTGCTGGGGTCCCGGGACACCGGGAATTCGGGGTGTCCCTGGATTGTTGGGATGCTGGGATCCCGGTACACCGGGAATGGGGGTGCTGGGATCCCGGTACACCGGGAATGGGGGTGCTGGGGTCCCGGTACACCGGGAACTTGGGGTGTCCCTGGATTGTTGGGATGCTGGGATCCCGGTACACCGGGAACTTGGGGTGCCCCTGGATTGTTGGGATGCTGGGATCCCGGTACACCGGGAATTCGGGGTGCCCCTGGATTGTTGGGATGCTGGGATCCCGGTACACCGGGAACTCGGGGTGTCCCTGGATTATTGGGATGCTGGGATCCCGGTACACCGGGAATTTGGGGTGCTGGGATCCCGGTACACCGGGAACTTGGGATATTGTGGTCCCGTTACACCAGGAATTTGGGGGTGTCCCAGCAGTGTTGGGATGCTGGGATCCCGGTACACCGGGAATTTGGGGTGCTGGGATCCCGGTACACTGGGAACTTGGGGTGTCCCTGGATTATTGGGATGCTGGGATCCCGGTACACCGGGAATTGGGGTGCCCCTGGATTATTGGGATGCTGGGATCCCGGTACACCGGGATTTGGGGTGCTGGGATCCCGGTACACCGGGAACTTGGGGTGTCCCTGGATTATTGGGATGCTGGGATCCCGGTACACCGGGAATTTGGGATGCTGTGGTCCCGTTACACCAGGAATTTGGGGGTGTCCCAGCAGTGTTGGGATGCTGGGATCCCGGTACACCGGGAATTGGGGTGCCCCTGGATTACTGGGATGCTGGGATCCCGGTACACCGGGAATTTGGGATGCTGTGGTCCCGTTACACCAGGAATTTGGGGCTGTCCCAGTAGTGTTGGGGTGCTGCTCTCCCGTTGCACTGGGATTTGGGATGCTTGGGTCTGGTTACACCGGGAATTCTGGGGTGTCCCGGCAGTTCTGGGGTGCTGGGATCCTGAAACACCGGGAATTTTGGGGTGTCCCTGGATTATTGACATGCTGCTATCCTGTTACATCGGGAATTTTGGGGTGTCCCTGTAGTATTGGGGTGCTGGGATCCCGTTGCACCGGGAATTTTGGGGTGCTGGGATCCCATTGCACCGGGAATTTTGGGGTGCTGGGGATGCCAGCGCTGGGATTTGGGGTCCCGGGGTGACACCCCTGCACTGGGGGCAGCAGGATTTGGGGTGCTGGGGTCCCGTCGTGTTGGATTTTGGATCCAGCAGGATTTGGGGTGTCCCAGGATTTGGGGTGTCCCAGGATTTGGGGTGCTGGGACCCCCCTGCACTGGAATTGGAGGGAGTTGGGAGCCCCCAAGAGCGAGTTTTGGGGTCCCCGGAGCGAGGGGACATTGGGGTGCCCCGGACACAGGTGTGTGTGTGTGACACCTGTGTGTGTGTGAGACACCTGTGTGTGTGACGCCTCTGTGTGTGTGTGTGTGTGTGTGACACCTGTGTGTGACGCACCTGTGTGTGTGACACCTGTGTGTGTGTGAGACACCTGTGTGTGACACACCTCTGCGTGTGATGCCTGTGTGTGTGTGTGTTTGTGACACCTGTGTGTGACACACCTGTGTGTGTGACGCCTGTGTGTGTGTTTGACACCTGTGTGTGTGTGACACCTGTGTGTGACACACCTCTGCGTGTGACGCATGTGTGTGTGTGTGTGTGTGACGCCTGTGTGTGTGTGTGACACCTGTGTGTGTGTGACACCTGTGTGTGTGTGACACCTGTGTGTGACACACCTGTGTGTGTGACACCTGTGTGTGACGCACCTCTGTGTGTGTGTGTGTGAGATACCTGTGTGTGAGACTCCTGTGTGTGACACCTGTGTGTGTGGGTGTATCACACCTGTGTGTGTGTTTATGACACCTGTGTGTGTGACACCTGTGTGTGACGCACCTCTGTGTGTGTGTGTGTATGTGTGAGACTCCTGTGTGTGTGACACCTGTGTGTGTGTGAGACACACCTGTGTGTGTGGGTGTATCACACCTGTGTGTGTGATACCTGTGTGTGTGGGTGTATCGTAGCTGTGTGTGTGTGTGTGACACCTGTGTGAGACACCTGTGTGTGTGTGTGACACACACCTCTGTGTGTGTGTGACCTGTGTGTGTGTGACACCTGTGTGAGACACCTGTGTGAGACACCTCTGTGTGTGTGTGACCTGTGTGTGTGTGACACCTGTGTGAGACACCTCTGTGTGTGTGTGTGAGACACACCTCTGTGTGTGTGTGACCTGTGTGTGTGTGACACCTGTGTGTGTGTGTGACACACTTCCGTGTGTGTGTGACCTGTGTGTGACACCTGTGTGAGACACCTCTGTGTGTGTGTGTGACCTGTGTGTGTGACACCTGTGTGAGACACCTCTGTGTGTGTGACACACTTCTGTGTGTGTGTGACCTGTGTGTGTGACACCTGTGTGAGACACCTCTGTGTGTGTGTGTGAGACACACTTCTGTGTGTGTGTGACCTGTGTGTGTGTGACACCTGTGTGAGACACCTCTGTGTGTGTGTGACACACTTCTGTGTGTGTGTGACCTGTGTGTGTGACACCTGTGTGAGACACCTCTGTGTGTGTGTGAGACACACCTCTGTGTGTGTGTGACCTGTGTGTGTGTGACACCTGTGTGAGACACCTCTGTGTGTGTGTGTGAGACACACCTCTGTGTGTGTGTGACCTGTGTGTGTGTAACCTGTGTGCGACACACTGTGTGTGTGTGTCACAGCTGTGTGTGAGGCACACGTGTGTGTGGGTGTATCATACCTGTGTGTGACCTCTGTGTGTGCGTGACACGCCTGTGTGTGCGTGTGACATCTGTGTGTGTGTGACACCTGTGTGTGTGTATGTGTGTGTATGTGTTTGAGACACACCTGTGTGTGAGACACCTGTGTGTGTGTGTGTGTGTGTGTGTGTGTGTGAGATGCACCTGTGTGTGTGGGTGTATCACACCTGTGTGTGTGTGACACCTGTGTGTGTAACACCTATGGGTGTGTGTCACACCTCTCTGTGTGTGTGTGACACCTGTGTCATCTCCGTGTCCCCAGCCTGGGACAATGCTGTGTGACACCTGTGACACACCCACGTCCCCAGCCTGGCTCTGTGAGGGTGGGGGTTTTCTTTTGGAGGGGGGACGTGACAGTGTGTGACACGGCTGTCCCCTGTCCCCAGCCTGGTGTACGGGGGCTCGCGGGGGTCACACCCTGACCCCGACCTGCTGCACCGGCAGCCCTACGGAGCCCCGCACCCGCTGCAGGGCTATGCCGCCAACCACCACCCCCCAGGTATGGCTACAGTGTCACCCGCTGTCACCTGCTGTCGCTCCACTGTTACCCACAATCACCTACTGTCACCCTACTGTCACCCCACTGTCACCTACTGTCACCCACAATCACCTACTGTCACCCTATTGTCACCCCACTGTCACCTACTGTCACCCACTGTCACGTATTCTCAACTACTGTCACCCCGCTGTCACCTGCTGTCACCCACAATCACCTGCTGTCACCCACAATCACCTGCTGTCACCCTATTGTCACCCCACTGTCACCCACTGTCACCTATTCTCACCTACTGTCACCGGCTGTCACCCCACTGTCATCTAATGTCACTCCGTTGTCACCCACTATCACTGACTGTCACCCTACTGTCACTCCGTTGCCGTCCACTGTCACCTACTGTCACCCTATTTTCACCCTACTGTCACTTGCTGTCACCCACCATCACCCCGCTGTCACTGCACTGTCACCTACTGTTAACTAGTGTCACGCTGTGTCACCCTGACCGCACAACGCCACCACCGCAGGTCATTGCATCACCTTGTGGCTCTGACACCCCAACCCCGCGTCACCCTGCGACATTTGTCGCCTCACCTTTCCCGCCCTTTCCCCCTCACCTTTCCCGCCATTTCCCCCCTCACCTTTCCCGCCCTTTCCCCCCTCACCTTTCCCGCCCTTTCCCCCTCACCTTTCCCGCCATTTCCCCCCTCACCTTTCCCGCCCTTTCCCCCCTCACCTTTCCCGCCCTTTCCCCCTCACCTTTCCCGCCCTTTCCCCCTCACCTTTCCCGCCCTTTCCCCCCTCACCTTTCCCGCCCTTTCCCCCTCACCTTTCCCACCCTTTCCCCCTCACCTTTCCCACCCTTTCCCCCCTCACCTTTCCCGCCCTTTCCCCCCTCACCTTTCCCGCCCTTTCCCCCTCACCTTTCCCGCCCTTTTCCCCCTCACCTTTCCCGCCCTTTTCCCCTCACATTTTCCACCTTTTTCTCCTCACGTTTCCTGTTCTTTCCCCCTCACGCTTCCCTCCATTTTCCCCCTCACGTTTCTCACCTTTCCCCCTCACGTTTCCCGCCATTTCTTCTTCCTTTCCGCCCATTTTTGTCACCTCCAGCTTGCCCTCCGCTCGCCCCTAAACGTCCCCGCTGTGTCACCGCGACAGCCCAGCCCTGTGTCACTACAGCCCCATGTCCCCGTGTCACCCTGTCACTCCAGACGCCACGTCCCCGCCCGGTGTCACCTCAGCCTTTTGTCCCCGTGTCACCCTGACACTGCCCGGTGTCACCCCAGCCTTTTGTCCCCATGTCACCCCGACCCCATGTCACCCTGACCCTGCCCAGTGTCACCCCAGCCTTTTGTCCCCGTGTCACCCCGACCCCGTGTCACCCTGACCCTGCCCAGTGTCACCCCAGCCTTTTGTCCCCACGTCACCCCGACCCCGTGTCACCCCAACCCTTTGTGGCGTCCTGACCTTGTGCCACCTCCGTGTCCCTTTGTCATCACAGCCCCGGAGTCTCTGGGTCCCTTTGCTCACTGCGTCACCACTGTGTGTCCGCACATACCCACGGTGTCCCCAAGGTGTCCCCAAGGTGTCCCCAGGTGTCCCCAAGGCATCCCTGAGGTGTCCCCCAGGTGTCCCCAGCTGTCCCTAGGTGTCCCCAAGCTATCCCCAGGTGTCCCCAGGTGTCCCGTGTGTCCCCAGGCAACCCCAAGGTGTCCCCAAGCTGTCCCCAAGGTGTCCCCAAGCCGTCCCCAAGGTGTCCCCAGATGTCCCCAGGTGTCCCCAAGCTGTCCCCAAGGTGTCCCCAAGGTGTCCCCAGGTGTCCCCAAGGTGTCCCCAGATGTCCCCAGGTGTCCCCAAGCTGTCCCCAAGGTGTCCCCAAGGTGTCCCCAGGTGTCCCCAAGGCATCCCTCAGGTGTCCCCCAGGTGTCCCCAGGGTGTCCCCAAGCTGTCCCCGTGTCCCCAGATGTCCCCAGGTGTCCCCAGGTGTCCCCAAGGTGTCCCCAAGGTGTCCCCAGGGTGTCCCCAGGTGTCCCCGCGTGTCCCCAAGGCGTCCCCTGTCCGCAGGGCTGTCGGGGCTCTTCGAGACGGGGCTGCACCACGCGGGGGGCGCGGCCCCCGACGCCTCGGTGATGAACCTGATCTCGGCGCTGGAGTCCCGCGGTCCCCAGCCCGGCCCCTCGGCCTCCTCGCTGCTCTCGCAGTTCCGCACCCCGTCCTGGCAGACCGGTGCGTCCGGGCGCGCTTCGGGGGGGGCGGGGGTGTTTAATTTTGTCCTGCCGGGGGTTTGTGCTGCACTGGGGGGTCCCAACGTACACCAGGGTGGTCCCCACTCACCCCGGGGTGGTCCCCACTCACCCCAGGGTGGTCCCCACATACCCCAGGGTGGTCCCCACTCACCCCAGGGTGGTCCCCACATACCCCAGGGTGGTCCCCACTCACCCCAGGGTGGTCCCCACATACCCCAGGGTGGTCCCCACTCACCCCAGGGTGGTCCCCAGTACCCCAGGGTGGTCCCCACTCACCCCGGGGTGGTCCCCACTTACCCCAGGGTGGTCCCCAGTACCCCAGGGTGGTCCCCAGGTACCCCGGGGTGGTCCCCAGTACCCCAGAGTGGTCCCCACTTACCCCAGGGTGGTCCCCACATACCCCAGGGTGGTCCCCAGTACCCCAGAGTGGTCCCCACTTACCCCAGGGTGGTCCCCAGGTACCCCGGGGTGGTCCCCAGTACCCCAGGGTGGTCCCCAGTACCCCGGGGTGGTCCCCACTCACCCCAGGGTGGTCCCCACATACCCCAGGGTGGTCCCCAGGTACCCCAGGGTGGTCCCCAGGTACCCCGGGGTGGTCCCCAGTACCCCAGAGTGGTCCCCACTCACCCCAGGGTGGTCCCCAGTACCCCAGGGTGGTCCCCACTCACCCCAGGGTGGTCCCCACTCACCCCAGGGTGGTCCCCAGTACCCCGGGGTGGTCCCCACTTACCCCAGGGTGGTCCCCAGTACCCCAGGGTGGTCCCCACATACCCCAGAGTGGTCCCCACTCACCCCAGGGTGGTCCCCAGTACCCCAGGGTGGTCCCCACTCACCCCAGGGTGGTCCCCACGTACCCCAGGGTGGTCCCCAGTACCCCAGGGTGGTCCCCACTCACCCCGGGGTGGTCCCCAGTACCCCAGGGTGGTCCCCACTCACCCCAGGGTGGTCCCCAGTACCCCAGGGTGGTCCCCACTCACCCCAGGGTGGTCCCCAGTACCCCGGGGTGGTCCCCACTCACCCCGGGGTGGTCCCCGCTCACCCCGGGGTGGTCCCCGCTCCCCTCAGCCCCCTGCCCGTCTCCCACCCCTGCTGACTCGGCTTCCCCGCCCTCGGCAGCCATGCACACTCCAGCTCCGGCCGAGCTCTTCATCTCGGGCGCCCTCCCCGGCTCGGGCACCTTCCCGTCCTCGTCGGCTCTGGGCCCTTACCAGCACCCGGCGTCCTTCGGGGGCCGCAGCTTCCCGGTGGGGTCCCCTCTGAGCCTCCCCGAGGCCGCCTTCAGCCCGGGCTCCAACGGGCTGCTGTCCCCGCACGACCCTCTGCTGCACATCAAGCCGGCGCAGCCCGCCGTGCCCTCCTCGCTGGGCTTCGACCGCCTGGGCTCGGCCGTGCTGGGCTCGGCTCTGCCGGCGCAGACCCCTCCGTACCGCCCCGCTCCCAGCTCGTCCCAGTTCAACCTGCTCTCCGCCCCGCTGCCCGCGCCGGCCGAGCAGCCCCCGCAGCTCTACAACGCTCCCGTCTTCGGCGGCGCCGGCGGCGGCGCGGGGGGAGGCGGCGATCGCGCCATATCGCGACAGGACAGCGTCATCAAGCACTACCAGCGACCCGGCGGGGCCCAGCCGCAACTGCCGCCGGCGCCGGCGCACAGCCTGCAGCATTACCTGAGCTGCGGCGGCTCCTACCAGCAGGTGCCGGCTCACCGCGCGCCGCTGTCGTGCAGCCCGCTGGGCGAGCAGTCCCCGGCCAGCTCCGAGGGCTCGCAGCAGCCGCCCAAGAGCGCGCCGCCGGCTCCTCGCCCCGAGCCGCCCTACCGGCCCATCATCCAGTCGCCGGCGTACAGCGGCGGCGGCGGCGCGGCCGGCAACGGCGGCGCGGGCGGCGCGGGCGCCAAGTCCAAGAGCTACTCGGCGTCGCGGCAGCCGCCGCGCTCCACCAACACTCCCAAGTGCCAGAGCAGCTACACGCCCAGCACGCCCAAGCCCAGCTCCGTCATCGCCAGCCAGTCGCCCGCCTACTCGCCGGGACAGCCGCCGCAGAGCCTGCTGGCCATGGGGGCAGCGCCCGGCTACAGCGCGCCCGGGGCTCCGCAGAGCCTCGGCGGCGCGGCGCAGCCCTCGGGGGGCTTCAGCGGAGGCCAGGGCGGGGACATGGCCGGCAAAGGCGGCGGGTACCAGGCCGGAGCGCAGGGCGGAGCGCAGGGCGGGCTGCAGCCCTGCGTCAGCGCCGGCGGCACCTACTCCCCCGAGCAGCTGCAGGCGCTGCCCTACGGCGTGCAGCCCGAGGGGACGCAGCCGGGGGGCTACGGCCCGCCCGCGCCCTCGCAGGGCCTGCCCACGGCCAGCCCGTCGCTGACCTACAGCACCGGCCACTCGCCCGCCATGCCCGGGCCGCCGCTGCCCTACGCCGGCCTGGGCGGCTCCAGCCCCTCGCCCATCATCCGGCCGCTTCAGTCGCCGCCCGCCGCCCGGCCGCAGAGCGGCCAGTCCCCCGGGCAGTCCCAGAAGTACCTGGGCTCCGTGTTGTCGCCGTCCTTTATGACCCCGCAGGGTTACGGCGGAGGTCCCGGAGGTCTGGAGCGGCAGCCGCCGCCCGCTCCCGGAGCGCCGCCGAGCTTCGGCAAAGCCGCCAAGGGCGACGCGGAGCAGCTGCTGGCGGCCGAGCGCAGCGAGGATGAGGATTTCCTGATCCAGCACCTGCTGCAGGCGCCCAGCCCGCCCCGGGAGGGGCTGGGGGGCTGCGAGGAGCGCCCCAAAGCCATGGGCGGCTACGGCGGAGCGCTGGGCAAGGAGGAGCGCTACCAGCTGCAGAGCGTCATCCGCCCCAACTCCAACCTGGAGGCGCCGCTGGAGCTGGCGCTGCTCAAGGAGAAGAAGAAGCCGGAGCGAGGGAAGGAATTCCGGGGGGCCGGCGGCGGAGGGGCGGGCGGCGGCGGCGAGGGGCTGGCGGCCACCTCGGTGGTTCACTACGGCCACCAGCCGCCGTCCGCGCTGGACTCGTACGAGCTGAAGAAGCCGCCCGAGCAGCACCTGCCCGGCGGCAAGGAGCTGGGGCAGCCGCCGCCGCCGCCGCCGCCGCCGCACTCGTACCTGCCCAAGACGCCCGAGCACGGGCGGCTGGTGGGCGAGGGGCCGCCGCTGGAGCCCCACAACCTGCTGCTGGAGCCTCCGCCGGAGCTGGGGGGCTCGCTGCTGCCCTCGGTGCTCACGCACACGCAGAGCCAGCTGCACCCGCGGCCCAAGGGCAGGGCCCCGCTGGACGTTCACCTGCTGGAGCAGCAGCGGATGCCGCCGCCGCCGCCGCCGCCTCCGCCGCCGCCGCCCGCGGCCCCCCTCGGCCCCGCCGGCCCCTCCGGCCGCGCCGTCGCCGCAGCTGCTGCTGGAGGCTCACCTGCACCAGGTGCGCTCGCAAGGGCTGGACCCGCAGGCGCCGCCGCCGCTGCCGCCGGATTCCATGGAGGTGCTGCCCCCTCCCCAGGAGATCCAGGATTTCCTGGAGCCCCCCCTGGGGCTGGAGCCGCACCTGGGCCAGAGCGCGGGGGTGCAGGGCCCGCCCGGACACCTGCTGGACCCCGAGGGCGGCGTCCCGGCCGTGCCCCCCGAGGCCAAGGACCAGTTTTCGGAAGGGGGCAGCCCGGCGGGGGGCAAAGGGCGCTTCGTGCCGCTCACCTCCATCTGCTTCCCGGACGCGCTGCTGCAGGACGAGGACCGCGGCTTCTTCCCCGGCATGGAGGACATGTTCGGCCCGCCGCCCGAGGACTTCCCCAAGCCCAGCGAGGAGGAGGAGGAGGAGGACGGCAACGCCGCCGCCGCCGCCGCCGGCCTGGAGGCTCGGGGCGCCGAGGGGCTGAAGCCGCCCCCTCCGTACGACATGGGGCAGAGCTACCCGTCGTTCTGCCCGCAGGACGGAGGACCCGGCGGCGGGGAGCCGCCCCAGCTGGGAGCGCTGGAGCCCCCCAAACACGAGCTGCCCTCCACGGTGAACGCCGAGCCGCTGGGGCTGATCCAGAGCACGGGCGAGGGCGGCCCCAAACCGCCCCCTCCGCTCAGCACGCCGCTCTTCTGCTCCTCCAAACCCAAGAAGCTGCTGAAAACCTCCTCCTTCCACCTGCTGCGCAAGCGGGACCCCTTCCCTCCCCCCAAAAAAACCTACGCGCAGGAGTACGAGTTCGAGGACGACGAGGACAAGGCCGACGTGCCCGCCGACATCCGCCTGAACTCGCGGCGCCTCCCGGACCTGCTGCCCGACCTCATCTCCAGCTGCCGCCGCCCGCCGCTCACGCCCATGGGCGACATCGACTTCTGCCCGCACCCCGGCGCGCACCCCGCGCCCAAGAAGCGCGGCCGCAAGCCCACCAAGCCCAAGCGGGAAGGGCCGCCGCGGCCGCGGGGCAGACCCAGGATCCGGCCCCTGGAGCCGCCCGCCTTCCCCGACGGCGCCAAGAGGCCGCGGGGCAGGGGCCGGGGCCGGGGCAGGAAGGGGCCGGAGGACGGGGAAGGCGTGGAGCCGCTCAAGCCGCTCAAGGTGAGACGGCCGGGGGGCTCCGAACGGCCCGAAATCGGGTGATTAATGGGTTATTAGCGGTTATTAATGACCGGAAGGCTGTCGAGGGGAAGGGTTTGAGGGGTTTGGAGGGGTTTGCTGGGCTCCAAAGGATGCCAAAATGACCCGAAATCGGGTTATTAATGGGTTATTAGCGGTTATTAATGGCCTGGAGGCTGTCGAGGGGGGTTTGCTGGGCTCCAAAGGATGCCAAAATGACCCGAAATCGGGTTATTAATGGGTTATTAGCGGTTATTAATGACCTGCAGGCTGTCGAGGGGAAGGGTTTGAGGGGTTTGGAGGGGTTTGCTGGGCTCCAAAGGATGCCAAAATGACCCGAAATCGGGTTATTAATGGGTTATTAGCGGTTATTAATGGCCTGGAGGCTGTCGAGGGGGGTTTGCTGGGCTCCAAAGGATGCCAAAATGACCCGAAATCGGGTTATTAATGGGTTATTAGCGGTTATTAATGGCCTGCAGGCTGTCGAGGGGAAGGGTTTGAGGGGTTTGGAGGGGTTTGCTGGGCTCCAAAGGATGCCAAAGTGACCCGAAATCGGGTTATTAATGGGCTATTAGCGGTTAATAATGACCGGAAGGCTGTCGAGGGGGGTTTGCTGGGC
Source organism: Chamaea fasciata (assembly GCF_029207755.1). Taxonomy (NCBI): domain Eukaryota; kingdom Metazoa; phylum Chordata; class Aves; order Passeriformes; family Sylviidae; genus Chamaea; species Chamaea fasciata. Next base: position 13,526 of record NW_027095304.1, on the reverse strand, counting down.
TCCAAAGGATGCCAGAATGACCCGAAATCGGGTTATTAATGGGTTATTAGCGGTTATTAATGACCGGAAGGCTGTCGAGGGGACGGGTTTGGGGGGTTTGAGGGGTTTGCTGGGCTCCAAAGGATGCCAAAATGACCTGAAGTCGCGCGTTGACGCGTTATTAGTGGTTAATAATTTGGTTATTAATGATCTGGAGCATGTCAAGGTGAGGAGTTTGAGGGGCTCCAAATGGTCCTAAAGTGACCCGAAATTTGGGTTATTGATTTGGGTTATTAATTGGATTATTAATTGGGTTATTAATGATCTGGAGGTTGTCAAGGAGCGGAGTTTGAGGGGCTCCAAATGGTCCTGAAATGACGCTAAATTTGGGTTATTAATGGTTATTAATGGGGTTTTTAATTGGGTTATTAATTGGGTTATTAATTGGGTTATTAATTGGGTTATTAATGATCTGGAGGTTGTCAAGGAGCGGAGTTTGAGGGGCTCCAAATTGTCCTAAAATGACCCGAAATTTGGCCACTAATGGATAATTAATGGTTATTGATTGGGTTATTAATGATCTGGAGCTTGTCGAAGTGAGGAGTTTGGGGGGTTCCAAACGGTCCTGAAATGACCCGAAATTTGGGTTATTACTGGTTATTAATTGGGTTATTAATGACCCGGAGGCTGTCGAGGGGAGGAGTTTGAGTTTTGCGAGGGGTTGGAGGTGCGGGTGGCGAGAGAAAAGGGTTTTGAAGGGTTTGCCGGGCTCCAAAGGGTCCTAAAATGATCCGAAATTGAGCATTAATGGGCTATTAATGGTTATTAATTGGGTTATTAATGACCCGGAGGCTGTCGAGGGGAGGAGTTTGGAGATTGTGGGAGGGTTTGGAGGTGAAGGTGGTGAGGAAAAGGGGTTGGAGGGGATTTGAGGGTCTCGCTGGGCCCCGAACGCTCTCAAATCGACCCCGAATTGGGCATTAATGGTCATTAATGGTTATTAGCGGTTATTAATTGGGTTATTAACGACCTGGAGGCCGTCGAGGGGAGGAGTTTGGGGGTTTGAGGGGTTTGCTGGGCTCCGAACTGGCCCAAAATGACCCAAAACTGGGCGTTGATACTGGTCCTGACCCCCCGATCAAACTGGGGCTCCCAGTATAAACCAGTGACCCCCCCGATCAAACTGGGGCTCCCAGTATAAACCAGTGACCCCCCCCCAGATCAAACTGGGGCTCCCAGTATAAACCAGTGACACCCCCCCCGATCAGACTGGGGCTCCCAGTATAAACCAGTGACCCCCCCAGATCAAACTGGGGCTCCCAGTATAAACCAGTGACCCCCCCCAGATCAAACTGGGGCTCCCAGTATAAACCAGTGACCCCCCCGATCAAACTGGGGCTCCCAGTATAAACCAGTGACCCCCCCCAGATCAAACTGGGGCTCCCAGTATGGACCAGTAACCCCAGTCTCTCTCCCCAGATCAAACTGGCTGTGCCTGGGGGGTTCATGGAGCATCCATGGATGGGTCAATGTGTTCCCAGTACAAACCAGCAGCCCCAGTGTCTCTCTGTCTCCCCCAGATCAAGCTGGCCGTCTCCAAAGGGGGGGTTTGGGTGTTCCCAGTACAAACCAGTAACCCCAGTGTCTCTCTCTCCCCCAGATCAAGCTGGCCGTCTCCAAAGGGGGGGTTTGGGTGTTCCCGGTACAAACCAGTAACCCCAGTTTCTGTCCCTAGGTCAAGCTGGCCGTCTCCAGGGGGGGTTCATGGGGGATTCAGCCGTTCCCAGTACAAACCAGTAACCCCAGTGTCTCTCTCTCTCTCTCCCCCAGATCAAGCTGGCCGTGTCCAGGGGGGGTTCATGGGGGATTCAGCCGTTCCCAGTACAAACCAGTAACCCCAGTGTCTCTCTCTCTCCCCCAGATCAAGCTGGCTGTGTCCAGGGGGGGTTCATGGGGGATTCAGCCGTTCCCAGTACAAACCAGTAACCCCAGTGTCTCTCTCTCCCCCAGATCAAGCTGGCCGTCTCCAAAGGGGGGGTTTGGGTGTTCCCAGTACAAACCAGTAACCCCAGTTTCTGTCCCTAGGTCAAGCTGGCCGTCTCCAGGGGGGTTCATGGGGGATTCAGCCGTTCCCAGTACAAACCAGTAACCCCAGTGTCTCTCTCTCTCTCTCCCCCAGATCAAGCTGGCCGTGTCCAGGGGGGGTTCATGGGGGATTCAGCCGTTCCCAGTACAAACCAGTAACCCCAGTGTCTCTCTCTCTCCCCCAGATCAAGCTGGCTGTGTCCAGGGGGGGTTCATGGGGGATTCAGCCGTTCCCAGTACAAACCAGTAACCCCAGTTTCTGTCCCTAGGTCAAGCTGGCCGTCTCCAGGGGGGGTTCATGGGGGATTCAGCCGTTCCCAGTACAAACCAGTAACCCCAGTGTCTCTCTCTCTCTCTCCCCCAGATCAAGCTGGCCGTCTCCAAAGGGGGGGTTTGGGTGTTCCCAGTACAAACCAGTAACCCCAGTTTCTGTCCCTAGGTCAAGCTGGCCGTGTCCAGAGGGGTTCATGGGGGATTCAGCCGTTCCCAGTACAAACCAGTAACCCCAGTGTCTCTCTCTCTCCCCCAGATCAAGCTGGCCGTCTCCAAAGGGGGGGTTTGGGTGTTCCCAGTACAAACCAGTAACCCCAGTTTCTGTCCCTAGGTCAAGCTGGCCGTCTCCAGGGGGGGTTCATGGGGGATTCAGCCGTTCCCAGTACAAACCAGTAACCCCAGTGTCTCTCTCTCTCCCCCAGATCAAGCTGGCCGTGTCCAAGGCCGACCCCGGCCCCCCGCCCCCGGCCGGCGCCCCCCCCCGCGCCCTCGGCCGCCCCCGGCGCGCTGCCGCCCCCGGCGCCCTTCCCGGGCCTGCCGGGCCTCCCGGAGCCGGCGGCCGAGGCGCCGCAGGCGCGCCTGAAGCAGCGGCTGCGCGAGGCCGAGGAGAAGCAGCCCGAGATGAAGTCGGGCTTCATGGCCTCCTTCCTGGACTTCCTCAAGGCCGGCAAACGCCAGCCGCTGCCGCCCAGCCCCTCCAAACCCCCCAAACCCCCCGGGGCGCCCCCCGGCTTCCCCCCGGCCGTGCTGGGGGCGGCGCTGGAGGGAGCGGCCGACGGCGAGGGGCTGGTGATGGCGTGCCCGTCGCCCTGCAAGCGCCTGGACGAGGAGCTCAAGAGGAACCTGGAGACGCTGCCGTCCTTCTCCTCCGACGAGGAGGACTCGGTCAGCAAGAACCAGGACCTGCAGAAGAGCATCAGCTCGGCCATCTCCGCCCTGGACGAGCCCCCCGAGCGCAGGGAGCCCCCCGAGCCCCACGGTGAGACGGGTACACGGCTGACAGGACCTGCCAGGGGGTCATAGGGACCTTACAGGGGTTGGTAGGGACCTTCCAGGACCCACAGAGACCTTCCAGGGGCACACAGGAACCTTCCAGGGGTTCGTAGAGACCTGTCAGGAGCTCACAGGGAGCTGTCAGGGGTCAGTAGGGACCTTCCAGGACCTGCCAGAGTTTTATAGGGACCTTCCAGGACCTGCAGAAGAGCATCAGCTCGGCCATCTCCGCCCTGGACGAGCCCCCCGAGCGCAGGGAGCCCCCCGAGCCCCACGGTGAGACGGGTGCACGGCTGACAGGACCTGCCAGGGGGTCATAGGGACCTTACAGGGGTCAGCAGGGACCTTCCAGGACCTGCCAGACGAGCATCAGCTCGGCCATCTCCGCCCTGGACGAGCCCCCCAAGCGCAGGGAGCCCCCCACGCCCCACAGTGAGCTGACAGGAGCTGCCAGGGGTCATAGGGATCTTGCAGGGGTTTGTAGGGACCTTCCAGGACCTGCCAGGGGTGCACAGAGACCTTCCAAGGACATGTAGGGACCTTCCAGGACCTGCCAGGGGTTTAAAGTGACTTTTCAGGACTTCATAGGAACCTGCCAGGACCTCTCAGGGGTTCATAGAGACCTTCCAGGGTCCCATGGGGACCTTCCAGGACCTGCCAGGAGTGCACAGAGACCTTCCCGCACCCACAGAGACCTTCCAGGATTTCACAGGGACCTTCCAGGACCTGCCAGAGGTTTAAAGTGACTTTTCAGGGCTTCATAGGAACCTGCCAGGACCTCTCAGGGGTTCATAGAGACCTTCCAGGGTCCCATGGGGACCTTCCAGGACCTGCCAGGGGTGCACAGAGACCTTCCAGGGGTTTTTAGGGACCTTCCAGGATCTCTCAGGGGTTCATAGAGACCTTCCAGGGTCCCATGGGGACCTTCCAGGACCTGCCAGGGGTGCACAGAGACCTTCTAAGGATATGTAGGGACCTTCCAGGACCTGCCGGGAGTTTAAAGTGACCTTCCAGGACTTCACAGGGACCTTCCAGGACCTGCCAGGGATGCACAGAGACCTTCTAAGGATATGTAGGGACCTTCCAGGACCTGCCGGGAGTTTAAAGTGACCTTCCAGGACTTCACAGGGACCTTCCAGGACCTGCCAGGGGTGCACAGAGACCTTCTAAGGACATGTAGGGACCTTCCAGGACCTGCCAGGGGTGCACAGAGACCTTCCAGGGACACATAGGGACCCTCCAGGACCTGCCAGGAGTTTAAAGCGACCTTCCGGGATTTCACCGGGACCTTCCAGGACCTGCCAGGGGTTTATAGGGATCTTCCAGGACCTGCCGGGGGTGCACAGAGACCTTCCGGGATTTCACAGGGACCTTCCAGGACCTGCCAGGGGTGCACAGAGACCTTCCAAGGACATGTAGGGACCTTCCAGGATCTGCCGGGGGTTTATAGGGATCTTCCAGGACCTGCCGGGGGTGCACAGAGACCTTCCAAGGACATGTAGGGATCTGCCAGGACCTGCCGGGGGTGCACAGAGACCTTCTAAGGATATGTAGGGACCTTCCAGGACCTGCCGGGGATTCTCGAGACCTTCCGGGATTTCACAGGGACCTCCCAGGACCTGCCGGGGGTTCTCGGGACCTTCCAGGACCCTCAGCGCCCCCTAACCCCCATTATTTTTTTTCCCCCCCCCTCTCCGCAGCCGCCCCCCCAGCGGAGGAACCCCCCCCGAGCCCTCCCCCGGCGCCCCCCGAACCCCCCCAGCCCGACCCCCCCGGCCCGGCCGCCAGCCCGGGCAGCCCCCCGCCCCCCCCAGCGGCCGGGGCGGCCCGGGGGGGGACCCCCAGCCCCCCGGGGGGGTCCCCGGAGCCCCCCGAGCCCCCCGACGCCCGGGCCCTGCACCTGGCCCAGAAACAGGGCACGGCGGCCGTGTGCGGGGACACCAGCGACGAGGAGGAGAGCGGGGGAGAGGGCATCTTCAGGGAGAGGGACGAGTTCGTGGTCAGGGTGGAGGACATCCCCGCCCTCAGGGTGAGACTGGGAGGGACTGGGATGGACTGGGAGGGACTGGGGGGGACTGGGGGGCACTGGGAGGGACTGGGAGTCACTGGGAGTCACTGGGAGTCACTGGGAGAGGGCATCTTCAGGGAGAGGGACGAGTTCGTGGTCAGGGTGGAGGACATCCCCGCCCTCAGGGTGAGACTGGGAGGGACTGGGATCGACTGGGAGTCACTGGGAGGGACTGGGGGGCACTGGGAGTCACTGGGAGGGACTGGGAGTCACTGGGAGTCACTGGGAGAGGGCATCTTCAGGGAGAGGGACGAGTTCGTGGTCAGGGTGGAGGACATCCCCGCCCTCAGGGTGAGACTGGGAGGGACTGGGATGGACTGGGAGTCACTGGGAGGGACTGGGGGGCACTGGGAGTCACTGGGAGAGGGCATCTTCAGGGAGAGGGACGAGTTCGTGGTCAGGGTGGAGGACATCCCCGCCCTCAGGGTGAGACTGGGAGGGACTGGGATGGACTGGGAGGGACTGGGGGGCACTGGGAGTCACTGGGATGGACTGGGAGTCACTGGGAGGGACTGGGAGAGGGCATCTTCAGGGAGAGGGACGAGTTCGTGGTCAGGGTGGAGGACATCCCCGCCCTCAGGGTGAGACTGGGAGGGACTGGGATCGACTGGGGGGCACTGGGATGGACTGGGGGGCACTGGGAGCGACTGGGGGGCACTGGGAGTCACTGGGATGGACTGGGAGAGGGCATCTTCAGGGAGAGGGACGAGTTCGTGGTCAGGGTGGAGGACATCCCCGCCCTCAGGGTGAGATGGGGGGACTGGGGGGCACTGGGATGGACTGGGAGTCACTGGGAGGGACTGGGAGTCACTGGGATGAACTGGTGGGCACTGGGAGGGAGTGAAGGGACACTGGGAGTCAGGACGTGGCACTGGGGGGCACTGGGAGTCACTGGGATGAACTGGTGGGCACTGGGAGGGAGTGAAGGGACACTGGGAGTCAGGACGTGGCACTGGGGGGCACTGGGAATCACTGGGAGTCACTGGGATGAACTGGTGGGCACTGGGAGGGAGTGAAGGGACACTGGGAGTCAGGACGTGGCACTGGGGGGCACTGGGAGTCACTGGGAGTCACTGGGATGAACTGGTGGGCACTGGGAGGGAGTGAAGGGACACTGGGAGTCAGGACGTGGCACTGGGGGGCACTGGGAATCACTGGGAGTCACTGGGATGAACTGGTGGGCACTGGGAGGGAGTGAAGGGACACTGGGAGTCAGGACGTGGCACTGGGGGGCACTGGGAATCACTGGGAGTCACTGGGATGAACTGGTGGGCACTGGGAGGGAGTGAAGGGACACTGGGAGTCAGGACGTGGCACTGGGGGGCACTGGGAATCACTGGGAGTCACTGGGATGAACTGGTGGGCACTGGGAGGGAGTGAAGGGACACTGGGAGTCAGGACGTGGCACTGGGGGGCCCTGGGAGGGCACTGGGGGCACTGGGATTCAAGGGGGGAGGGACTGGGACACACTCCTGTGGCTCTGGGTGAAGCTGGGGGGGCTTGGGGGCAGTTTTTGGGGTTCAGCCCCCCCCGAGCCCCCGAATTCCCCCCAGCTGGCGCTGCAGATGGGGCTGAGCCCCTTTTTGGGGGGATTTTGGGGGGGTTTGGGGGGATTTCTGTGGGGTTTGGGGGTTCCTGTGGCTCGGGGTGGGTCTGGGGTTTTTGGGGGGGCGTTTTCGGGGGTGCTGACGCCCCGAATTCCCCCCAGCTGGCGCTGCAGACGGGCCGGGAGCCGCCGCCCATCTGGCGGGTGCAGAAGGCGCTGCTGCAGAAATTCACCCCCGAGATCAAGGACGGGCAGCGGCAGTTCTGCGCCACCAGCAACGTGAGTGCGCCCCGAAGGCGGCCCCAAACGGCCTGAAACAGCCCCGAAACAGCCTGAAACACCCCAAAACAGCCTGAAACACCCCAAAAACAGCCCCAAATACCCCAAAACAGCCTGAAACACCCCAAAAACAGCCCCAAAACAGCCCGAAAACAGCCCGAAACAGCCCGAAACCAGCCTGAAACACCCCAAAACAGCCCCAAATACCCCAAAACAGCCTGAAACAGCCCAAAACAGCCCCGAAACACCCCAAAACAGCCCCAAATACCCCAAAACAGCCCTAAAACAGCCCTAAAACAGCCTGAAACACCTCAAAACAGCTCCAAAACAGGCTGAAAACAGCCCAAAACAGCCCCAAAACAGCCCGAAACACCGTGAAATAGCCAAAAGCCCCCTGAAACGGCCCCAAAACAACACAGAACAGCCAAAACCACCCCAAAACCACCCCCAAAACACCCCAAAGCACCCAAAACCACCCCAAAAAAGCCCAAAAGAGCCCAAAACACCCCAAAACAACCCAAATCACTGTAAAATACCCCAAAGCACCCAAAACAGCCCAAAACAACCCAAAACAGCCCCAAAGCGCCAAAAAACAACCGAAAACACCCCAAAGCACCCAAAACCAATCCAAAACACTGCGAAACACCCCAAAGCGCCCAAAAACACCCCAAAACACCCAAAAACATCCGAAAACACCCCAAAGCACCCAAAAACACCCTAAACCAACCGAAAACACCAAAAAACACCCCGAAGCACCCAAAACCAACCCAAACCAACCCAAAACACCCCAAAAAACAACCCGAAACACCAAAAGCTCCCCAAAGCACCCAAAACACCAAAAAACAGTCCAGAGCACCCAAAACCAACCCAAAACACCCGAAAAAACAACCCGAAACACCAAAAGCCCCCCAAAGCACCCAAAACCAACCCAAAACAACCCCAAAACAACCCAAAACACCAAAAAACAGTCCAGAGCACCCAAAACCAACCCAAAACACCCCCAAACCAACCCAAAACACCCCAAAAAACAACCCGAAACACCAAAAAACAGCCCAAAACACCAAGAAACACCCCAAAGCACCCAAAACCAACCCAAAACAACCCCAAACCAACCCAAAACACCAAAAAACAGCCCAAAACACCAAGAAACACCCCAAAGCACCCAAAACCAACCCAAAACAACCCCCCAAAACCCCCCCGCGACACGTCAGGGACCCAGGAAACCCCCCCAAAAACACCCGGGGGGGCCCCAAAAAGTACCGGGGGCACCCCGCAAACCCCGCGGGGGGGACCCCAAAAATACCGGCGTGTTTTGGGGACGCCAGGCACCGAAACCTGGCGGGACCTGGGCGTGTCCGGGATGGTTTTGGGGTGGAGTTTGGGTGGAGTTTGGGGCTCGGAGGGTTTTTGGGGTGCCCCTGACCCCCCGTTTTTGGCCCCCCCCTACAGTACCTGGGGGATTTGGGGGCGTGGTTTGGGGGGATTTGGGGGCGTGGTTTGGGGGATTTTGGGGGCGTGGTTTGGAGGGATTTTGGGAGATTTTGGGGCGAGGTTTGGGGGGATTTGGAGGGGATTTGGGGGCGTGGTTTGGGGGGATTTGAGGGCGTGGTTCGGGGATTTTGGGGGCGTGGTTTGGAGGGATTTTGGGGGCGTGGTTTGGAGGGATTTCGGGGGCGTGGTTTGGGGGTTTTGGGGGCGTGGTTTGCAGGGATTTTGGGAGATTTTGGGGCGAGGTTTGGGGGGGATTTGGGGGCGTGGCTTGGGGGGATTTGGGGCGTGGTTCGGGGATTTTGGGGTGCCCCTGACCCCCCGTTTTTGGCCCCTCCCCCCGCAGTACCTGGGCTATTTTGGCGACGCCAAGCACCGCTACCAGCGGCTCTACGTGAAGTTCCTGGAGAACGTCAACAAGAAGGATTACGTGAGGGTGTGCTCTAGGAAACCCTGGCACCGCCCCCTGGCCCTCAGGTGACACACCTGGGGACACCTGGGACACACCTGGGGACACCTGGGACACACCTGGGACACACCTGGGGACACCTGGGGACACCTGGGGACACCTGGGACACACCTGGGGACACCTGGGACACACCTGGGGACACCTGGGACACACCTGGGACACACCTGGGAGCATTTGGGGACACCTGAGGCACTTGGGGTTCACCTGGATGCACACCTGGGCACACCTGAGGACACCTGGGGACACCTGGGCACAGCTGGAGACACTTGGGGACGCCTGGGGACACGTGGGAACATACCTGGAATCACCTGAGGAGACACCCGGACACACCTGAGGCACTTGGGGACACCTGGGCTCACCTGGGCTCACTTGTGCACACACCTGAGGGCACTTGGGGACACCTGGACTCACCTGGGCTCACCTGTGCACACACCTGAGGGCACTTGGGGACACCTGGACTCACCTGGGCTCACCTGTGCACACACCTGAGGGCACTTGGGGACACCTGGACTCACCTGGGCTCACCTGTGCACACACCTGAGGGCACTTGGGGACACCTGGACTCACCTGGGCTCACCTGTGCACACACCTGAGGGCACTTGGGGACACCTGGACACACACCTGGGCTCACCTGTGCACACACCTGAGGCACTTGGGGACACCTGGACACACACCTGGGCTCACCTGTGCACACACCCAGACACACCTGAGGCACTTGGGGACACCTGGACACACCTGGGCTCACCTGTGCACACACCTGAGGGCACTTGGGGACACCTGGACACACCTGGGCTCACCTGTGCACACACCTGAGGCACTTGGGGACACCTGGGCTCACCTGGGCTCACCTGTGCACACACCCGGACACACCTGAGGCCCTTGGGGACACCTGGACTCACCTGGGCACACCTGTGCACACACCTGGACACACCTGAGGGCACTTGGGGACACCTGGACACACACCTGGGCTCACCTGTGCACACACCTGAGGGCACTTGGGGACACCTGGACTCACCTGGGCTCACCTGTGCACACACCTGAGGGCACTTGCGGACACCTGGACACACCTGGGCTCACCTGTGCACACACCTGAGGCCCTTGGGGACACCTGGACACACCTGGGCTCACCTGTGCACACACCTGAGGCCCTTGGGGACACCTGGACACACACCTGGGCTCACCTGTGCACACACCCGGACACACCTGAGGCACTTGGGGACACCTGGACACACCTGGGCTCATCTGTGCACACACCCAGACACACCTGAGGCACTTGGGGACACCTGGACTCACCTGGGCTCACCTGTGCACACACCTGAGGCACTTGGGGACACCTGGACTCACCTGGGCTCACCTGTGCACACACCTGAGGGCACTTGGGGACACCTGGACACACACCTGGACTCACCTGTGCACACACCCGGACGCACCTGAGGCACTTGGGGACACCTGGACACACCTGGGCTCACCTGTGCACACACCTGAGGGCACTTGGGGACACCTGGACTCACCTGGGCTCACCTGTGCACACACCTGAGGGCACTTGGGGACACCTGGACTCACCTGGGCTCACCTGTGCACACACCTGAGGGCACTTGGGGACCCCTGGACTCACCTGGGGACACCTGGACTCACCTGGGCTCACCTGTGCACACACCTGAGGGCACTTGGGGACACACCTGGGGACACACGTGGCCACGCCCTCCGTGACCCCGCCCCCTTTTTTTTCTCTCCCCGCCCCTCCCCGCAGGAGACAAAACCACCCCAAGCCCAGCGCCCCCAAGGCCCCTCCGCCCCCCAAAAACCCCGAACCCCCCGAGAGGACGCCCCGAGGCGAGAAGAACCCGCCGAAGGCCGAGAAACCCCCCAAGGCCGAGAAGAACCCGCCGAAAGCCGAGAAACCGCCCAGGAACGAGCCCCCCGCCCCTCCCCCCCCCCGCGCCGGCCGCGGGGCCCCCCCGGGCCCCCCCCGGCCCCCCCAAATCCAAACCCAAACCCCCCAAGGTGAAGGCCGAGCCGCCCCCCAAGAAAAGGAAAAAGTGGCTCAAGGAGGCGGCGACGACGTCGGAGTCCGAGTCCAGCCCCGACGCCCAGAGCGAGGAGGGTGAGGGGCAGCGCCGGCGCGGGAGAGGGGCGCGGGGGGATTCCGGGATGTGGGGAGGGGATTCCGGGATGTGGGGAGAGAATTCCGGGATGTGGGGAGGGGATTCTGGGATGTGGGGAGGGGATTCCGGGATGTGGGGAGACAATTCCGGGATGTGGGGAGGGGATTCCGGGATGTGGGGAGACAATTCCGGGATGTGGGGAGAGAATTCCGGGATGTGGGGAGAGAATTCCGGGATGTGGGGAGAGAATTCCGGGATGTGGGGAGGGGATTCCGGGATGTGGGGAGAGAATTCTGGGATGTGGGGAGAGAATTCCGGGATGTGGGGAGGGGATTCCGGGATGTGGGGAGAGAATTCCGGGATGTGGGGATTCCGGGATGTGGGGAGAGAATTCCGGGATGTGGGGAGGGGATTCCGGGATGTGGGGAGAGAATTCCGGGATGTGGGGAGGGGATTCCGGGATGTGGGGAGGGGATTCCGGGATGTGGGGATTCCGGGATGTGGGGAGGGGATTCCGGGATGTGGGGAGACAATTCCGGGATGTGGGGAGAGAATTCCGGGATGTGGGGAGGGGATTCCGGGATGTGGGGAGGGGATTCCGGGATGTGGGGAGAGAATTCCGGGATGTGGGGAGAGAATTCTGGGATATGGGGAGAGAATTCCGGGATGTGGGGAGAGAATTCCGGGATGTGGGGATTCCGGGATGTGGGGATTCCGGGATGTGGGGAGGGGATTCCGGGATGTGGGGAGACAATTCCGGGATGTGGGGAGAGAATTCCGGGATGTGGGGAGGGGATTCCGGGATGTGGGGAGGGGATTCCGGGATGTGGGGAGAGAATTCCGGGATGTGGGGAGAGAATTCTGGGATATGGGGAGAGAATTCCGGGATGTGGGGAGAGAATTCTGGGATGTGGGGAGAGAATTCTGGGATATGGGGAGAGAATTCCGGGATGTGGGGAGACAATTCCGGGATGTGGGGAGGGGATTCCGGGATGTGGGGAGGGGATTCCGGGATGTGGGGAGAGAATTCCGGGATGTGGGGAGACAATTCCGGGATGTGGGGAGAGAATTCCGGGATGTGGGGAGGGGATTCCGGGATGTGGGGATTCTGGGATGTGGGGAGAGAATTCCGGGATGTGGGGAGACAATTCCGGGATGTGGGGAGAGAATTCTGGGATATGGGGAGAGAATTCCGGGATGTGGGGAGAGAATTCTGGGATGTGGGGAGAGAATTCCGGGATGTGGGGAGAGAATTCCGGGATGGGGGGATTCCGGGATGTGGGGAGAGAATTCCGGGATGTGGGGAGACAATTCCGGGATGTGGGGAGGGGATTCCGGGATGTGGGGAGAGAATTCCGGGATGTGGGGAGACAATTCTGGGATGTGGGGACACAATTCCGGGATATGGGGATTCCGGGATGTGGGGAGGGGATTCCGGGATATGGGGATTCCGGGATGTGGGGAGGGGATTCCGGGATGTGGGGAGACAATTCTGGGATGTGGGGACACAATTCGGGATCTGGGGATTCCGGGATATGGGGAGAGAATTCCGGCATATGGGATGGGATTCCGGGATGTGGGGAGGGAATTCTGGAATTTGGGATGGAGATTCCGAGATCTGGGATGGGGAGGCCAGAATCTGGGGAGAGAATTCCGGAATTTGGGACGGGGAGCTTGGAATTTGGGGAGAGAATTCTGAAATCTGGGGGGAAAATTCCAAAATTCGGGGAGGGAATCCCAAAATTTGGGATCGGGGACCCCAAAATTGGGGAGGGAATCCCAAAATTTGGGATCGGGGACCCCAAAATTGGGGAGGGTTTTTTGGGGGAATTTTCGGGGCGTTGGAGGTGATAAGGGGGGGGTTGGGTGGGGTTTTTTTTGGGGAGTCTCCCGAAATTTTGGGAGTTTGGGGCGTTTTGGGGAGTGGGAGCGAGGAATCCGGGGGGGGGGAGGGGTCCCTGAGGGTTTGGGGGGCGGGGACGTTTTCTGGGGATCCTAAATGGGGAAAAAACCCCAAATTTGAGGATTTTGGGGAAATCCCAATGGCCTCAAAGGGGGCGTGGCCGTTTGGGAGGAGGCGTGGCCTCCTGTCAGGGTGTGGCAGTAAATGGGTGGGGTTTGCCCTTATATGGTATTGTAGTGTTTCCAAATATGGTGAGGGTGAGGCCACAGGGGTGGGGTTTGTGTGGTGGGCGTGGCTCCTACTTAAAGGGACCGCCACCCTTTTCCCGAATTCCCTTT
>NW_027095303.1:0-25161 GCF_029207755.1 Chamaea fasciata | reverse complement strand
TCCCCGGTTTTCCCCGGTTTTCACCCGGTTTTAACCCGGTTTTACCCCGGTTTTATCCCGGTTTTACCCCAGTTTTACCCCGGTTTTACCCCGGTTTTCCCCCGGTTTTCACCCGGTTTTAACCCGGTTTTACCCCGGTTTTACCCCGGTTTTACCCCAGTTTTACCCCGGTTTTATCCCGGTTTTCACCCGGTTTTCACCCGGTTTTCCCCCCCGACTCATCTGTCCCCTTGAACCCCCACAAAGAGCACCCGAGGCCGCCCTGGGCTCAAGCGAATTTTCTTTATTTCTAAAAAGGGACAAAACCGCCCGAAACGGCCTCGGGGGGAGGGGCGGGGGGGGAGGGGCCGCGGCGGAATTTGGGGATTATTTTTCTATTTTTCGTTTTTTTTTTTTTTTGTCATTTTCCACCCCAAGAAACGGAAGAAACGACGACGAAAAGAAAAACAAAAAAGGGGGAACGCCGGCGGGGGGAGGGGCAGGGACAGGGTCCCCAGGAAGCGGGAACGGAAAAAGGGAATTTCGCTTCGGACGCGGATCCGCGCGGCCCCGTCGGTCCGGGCAAAGCTCCGACGGAGGCGGCGCCGCCGTTACCCCAAAATCCCCAACTGGGCCTTCGGGGCTTTCTCACGTTGGGGGATGGGGAAAGGGGGGAGGGAGGAAAATTCCCCGAAATGCCAAAGAAATCACGGGGAAAAAAAAACCCAAAAAACCCAAAGAACAGAATCTTAAAAGAAAAAAAAACCCTGAAAAATAAAATAATAAAAAAACCCCAAATTGCCCTGAAAGCGCCCCAAAAATCAACCCCAAAATTCCCAAATTTCCCCCCAAATTAAAGGAAAAAAATCCCCATCATTAAAAACTCCGTTAATTAATGAGGAGCCCCATTATTTAACGATTCCCTGATGATTAAAGATCCATTAATTAATTGAGGAGCCGTTAATGACCAGATCGATGAAGAGACCCCAATTAATCCAAGGGCTGGTCATTAATTCAGGCCCCTTATTAGGAATAACCATTAATTAAACCCCCTCATTAACGGCAACTAACGACCTCCCCATTTCCTGGGGAATTTCCCCAAAATTCATCGAATTCCACAAAAATTCCCCCAAAATTCCTCAAATTTCTTTAAAATTCCCCCAAAATTCCTCAAATTCCATCGAAATCTCCCCCAAATTCCAACGTTTTCCAGGAAATTTCGTCCCAGGGGGAAGAGGGGGGGAAGGGAAGATTTGGGGAATTTTTTTCCCCCCCAAAATCCCTCCCCCACCCCCAGGAAAGGGAAATTTTTCCTTTTTCCCGTTTTCCCCCCAAATTCCGCCTTTTTCCCTCCCCTCCCCCCTCGGGCTGGATTTTGGGGACCCCCCAGCCCCTCCCCCACCGCCAAAACCTGGAATTTTTATTTTTATTTTTCTTTTTTTTTTTCTTTTCCCTCTTTTTTTTTTTTTTATACAATTACAACAAAATTCTTTCAACAAACTTTAAAAAAAAAAAATTTACATTTTTCCATCTTTTTTTTGCTTTTTTTGCCTTTTTTCCCCCCCCTCTTTTTTTTTTTTTTCGTTTTTGGGTTTTGGTTTTTTTCCTTCTTTTCCCCTCCCCCCCTCCCTCCTTTTTTTTAAATTTTATTTTTTTTTCCAGCCCCTCCCCCCACCCCGGGTTTTTTTTTTCCTCCCCCCCTTTTTTGCCCCTCCCCCACCCCTCGCCCCGCCCCCACCTCCCCCAAATTGCGGGAATTTTGGGAATTTTTGTTGGGAAGGGCCGGGGTTCACCGGTAGCCCTGGTAGCCGTAGTAGTTCCTGTAGTACCGGTCTCTGTCCTGGTAGTAGTTCTGCCACTGGGGGAGGAGGAATTTCAACTGGTTTAAACTGGTTTGAACTGGTTCGAACTGGTTAATCCCCCTCCCCCACAACCTCCCCGCTCCATTTGATCCAAAACCCCGAATTCCGCCCAAAAATTCCCATCAGAGTCGGTGATTCCTGGGGGTTACAGGGCGGAGTAACCCCGGAGTAAAGCCGGTGGGAATCCCAGTTTGACCCGGGTGGGAATCCCAGTTTGACCCCGGTGGGAATCCCAGTTTGATCCCGGTGGGAATCCCAGTTTGACCCGGGTGGGAATCCCAGTCTGACCCGGGTGGGAATCCCAGTTTGACCCGGGTGGGAATCCCAGTATGACCCCGGTGGGAATCCCAGTTTGACCCCGGTGGGAATCCCAGTTTGACCCGGGTGGGAATCCCAGTTTGACCCCGGTGGGAATCCCAGTTTGATCCCAGTGGGAATCCCAGTTTGACCCCGGTGGGAATCCCAGTTTGACCCGGGTGGGAATCCCAGTCCAACCCCACTGTAGATCCCAGTTTAACCCCAGTTTAACCCCAGTTTAACCCCGGGTTGATCCCAGTCCGAGCCCGCGGCCAGCCCCCACCTCGCGGTTGTACTGCCGGTAGTAGTCGCGGTATCTGTTGTAGTCGTAGTCGCGGCCGTAGAACCGATCGTCGTAGCCCCGGTAACGCTCGTAGAAGTTCCGGTAGCCCTGGGGGCAGCGGGGCTGGTCAGGGCCGGTAGAAACCGGCACGGACCGGCGGGAACCAGCTTGGAACCAGTCCAAACCGGCCAAGGTCCGACCGCCTCAAATGAGCGCAAGGCAGCGCCAGGAGTGCCCCGGAAAGGACGCGGAAAGGACGCGGAAAGGACACAGAAATGACACAGAAATGACACAGAAGTGCCCAAAAATGACCAGGAAGTGGCCAGGGAACGGTCTGGAGCTGAGAACTGCCCCAGAAAGGCCCAAAAATGCCCCAGAAATGGGCTGGGAGTGCCAGAAAGTGCCAAGAATTGCCCAGAATTGGCCAGAAATGCCCCAAATTCCCAGACTTCCCCCAGAAATGCCCCGGAATTGTCCCGGAATCGCGCGGAGTGTCCCCAGAGCGCGCCGCAGCGCCCGGCCGGCTCACCCCGCGGTTCCCCGGCTGCCCCCAGTACTGCGGCTGCTGCTGCCCCCCGTAGACGCGGCTGTCGTAGCCCCGGCGCTGCCCCCCCACTGCGGGAACAGCGCCGGGTCAGGCCTGGGACAACTGGGCCACAAACATCGCCCGAAACACGCCCCGAACCAGCCCCGAACACACCCAAAACCCGCCCAAAACCCGCCCAAAACACACCCAAAACACGCCCAAAACCCGCCCAAAACACACCCAAAACACGCCCAAAACCCGCCCAAAACACGCCCAAAACACGCCCAGAACACACCCAAAACCCGCCCAAAACACGCCCAAAACACGCCCAGAACACACCCAAAACCCGCCCAAAACACACCCAAAACACGCCCAAAACCCACCCAAAACCCGCCCAAAACACACCCAAAACACACCCAAAACACACCCAAAACACACCCAAAACACACCCAAAACACACCCAAAACACGCCCAAAACACGCCCAAAACACGCCCCGAACCAGCCCAGAACACACCCAAACCCCACGGATCATCCCCCAAACACCCAGCACAAACACGGCCCAAAATCCATTCAGAACCCACCCCAAATCCTGTCCAAAATCCCGCCCGAACCGCACCCAAATCCCATCCCAAACACCCCAAAATCCAGCCCCAAACCCGCCCTGAACCCGGCCCCAATCCCAAATTCCCGGAGCTCAGCCAAAATCCAGCCCGAAACCCGCCCTGAACCCGGCCCCAATCCCAAATTCCCGGAGCTCAGCCCAAAATCCAGCCCCAAACCCACCCTGAACCCGGCCCCAATCCCAAATTCCCGGAGTTCAGCCAAAATCCAGCCCCAAACCCACCCGGAACCCGGCCCAGACCCCCCAAAATCCAGCCCCAACCCGCTCCCGAATTCCGTTTACCCTGCTTATCCCATGGATCCCATTTTCCCCCCACTGTATCCAATTTTCCCCCCATTTTCCCCCATTTTCAGGCAGTTTTTTCCCCATTTTTCCCCGTTTTTCCCCACTTTCAGGCAGTTTTTTCCCAGTTTTCCCCCATTTTCAGGCAGTTTTTTCCCCGTTTTTCCCCGTTTTCCCCCATTTTCAGGCAGTTTTTTCCCCATTTTCCCCCCATTTTCCCCCATTTTCAGGCAGTTTTTTCCCCGTTTTTCCCCGTTTTCCCCCACTTTCAGGCAGTTTTTTCCCAGTTTTTCCCCGTTCATCCCGTCTCTCCCCCTGACCGTATCCCTGGCCGCGGTTGCGGTTCTGCCGGTTGCGCTTGTTGCGGTTGTTGCGGCGGTTGCCGCGTTTCTCGGCCGGCGGCAGCAGCTTCCGCGCCTCCTCCTTCCAGCGCTGCACCAGCGGCGCCGCCTCGTCCCGGCCCAGCTCCCCGAAGAGCACCTCGTCCACGTACTCGCTCTTCTCGGGGATCGAGTAGTTGGCTGCGGGACAAACGGGGAGAGAAGGGTTAAACCGGGGAACGTCGGGAAGGTCGGGGTTAAATTGGGGGAAAAACAGGGAAAAGTCAGAATTAAAATGGGGAAAAAGGGGAACAAAAGGGGGAAAAATGGGAAGAACGTTGGTGGACGAGGGAAAAATAGAATCCCATACTTCCCATTTTACCTTTGATGTTTCCTCTTTTTTCCCTTTTCCCCCATTTTAACTCTGACTTTCCCCATTTCCCCCCCGATGTTTTCCCCATTTCCCCCCCAATGTTTTTCCCCATTTCCCCCCAATCTTTTCCCCATTCCCCCCATTTCCCCCCGATGTTTTCCCCATTTCCCCCCAATCTTTTCCCCATTCCCCCCATTTCCCCCCGATGTTTTTCCCCGTTTCCCCCCCGATGTTTTCCCCATTTCCCCCCGATGTTTTTCCCCATTTCCCCCCAATCTTTTCCCCATTCCCCCCACGCCCCCCCAATCTTTTCCCCATTCCCCCCATTTCCCCCCAATCTTTTCCCCATTCCCCCCATTTCCCCCCGATGTTTTTCCCCATTTCCCCCCAATCTTTTCCCCATTTCCCCCCATTTCCCCCCAATCTTTTCCCCATTCCCCCCGTTTCCCCCCCGATGTTTTCCCCATTTCCCCCCATTTCCCCCCAATCTTTTCCCCATTCCCCCCGTTTCCCCCCCGATGTTTTCCCCATTTCCCCCCATTTCCCCCCAATCTTTTCCCCATTCCCCCCAATGTTTTTCCCCATGCCCCCCCAGTCTTTTCCCCATTCCCCCCACGCCCCCCGCCGTTCCGCCGTCTCCTCCGCACCTTTCATCTCCAGCATGACGGACTCGGGCACGTCCTCGCCCTCGGCCTGGCGCCGCAGCTGCAGCCGCGTCTCCCACTCGGGCTCGGGGGGCACGATCACCACGACCTTCCTGGAGAAGCCCTTGAAGGCCGAGAGCTTCCGGCGCTGCCCCGAGTTGTACACGTTGCACTGGGGGGAGAACGGGAAATGTGGGGGGGAACGGGATTGGGGGGGGGAAAATGGGGATTGGGGGGGAAAACGGGGAAATTTGGGGGAAAAATGGGGAAATTTGGGGGGAAAAATGGGGATTGGGGGGGAAAAATGGGGATTGGGGGGGAAAAATGGGGATTGGGGGGGAAAACGGGGAAATTTGGGGGAAAAATGGGGAAATTTGGGGGATAAACGGGGGGATCTGGGGCCAGGGACGGGGCTCTTGGGCCGTCCTTCCCCGGGTTTTGGGCCCTCCCGGGGAACCGGGTCCAGGACGAGATTGGGAATTCCAGGGGAATCCTTGGGGGGTTTGGGGCATTTTCCCCAGATCTCCGCTGGATTTCCAGGCTGCTTTCCTGGTGGTTTCCTGGGATTTTCCCCGTTTTCCCCCTGCCCTGGGGGCACGTGGTCCGGGATGAAGTGGGGGTTCCTGGGGGAGGGTTTGGGGGATTTTGGAGGGACACTTTGGGGTTTTCCCCGGGTTTCCGCAGGATCTCCGGGCCGGTTTCCCGGCGGTTTCCCGTTTTTCCCCGGATCCGGGGTACCTGGTCCAGGATGAAGTTGCGGCGGGCGCGGGGGGGCGATCTGCACCAGCTTGCTAAGGCACTGCGCCGCCTGCTGAGTCAGCAGCTCCCGGCTCTGCGCGTCCAGCTCCTCGGGCTCCGGGCCCCGCGTCTGGGGACACAGGGAATTCGGGAATCCACCGACCCCGGAACGGGGAACCGCGGAATCCCGGAATCCACCGAACCCGGAACGGGGGAACCGCGGAATCCCGGAATCCACCGAACCCAGAACGGGGGAACCGCAGAATCCCGGAATTCACAGAACCCGGGAATGGGGGAACCGCAGAATCCCGGAATTCACAAAATCCGGGAATTTGGGGAGTGGGGATCACAAAATCCGGGAACTCAGGGATTGGGAATCACAAAACCCAGGAATTCTGGGAGTGGGGAACCAGAATTCACAAAATCCCAGAATTCACAAAACCCAGAATTCACAAAATCTGGGAATTCACAAAATCCCGGGATTTGGGAATGAGGCAAAGGGCTGGGGGGGCTGCAGGGCGGGCAGCCTGGATCTGTCTGGGTCGTGAATCCCAGAAATCCCATCCCTTCATCCCCATCGTTCCCATCCTGCCCACCCCGACATTCCCGGTCCATCCCGTCGTTCCCATTCCCACCCCGAATTCCTGTTTCCCTGACGACCCTGCGACACAAAGATCCCATCTCCCAATCCCAGAAATCCCACCAAACCCCAGGAACCCCGGGAATCCTGACCCTGAGCTGGTGCAGGACGCGCTCGGTGCCCAGGATGTTGTAGCGCTTGTCCCGGTTCTCCTGGGAATGTTTCTGTGCCCACTGAGTCTTCCCGGAGCCCGGCAGCCCCACCATGAGCAGCACCTGCGGGAGAATTCCTGCTGGAAAACTGGGATGGCCAGGGTTGGGATTCCCGGAGGAGCAGGAGCTCCCGCTGGAAAACTGGGACGGCCAGGGTCGGGATTCCCGGAGGAGCAGGAGCTCCTGCTGGAAAACTGGGACGGCCAGGATTGGGATTCCCGGAGGAGCAGGAGTTCCTGCTGGAAAACTGGGATGGCCAGGGTTGGGATTCCCGGAGGAGCAGGAGCTCCTGCTGGAAAACTGGGACGGCCAGGGTTGGGATTCCTGGAGGAGCAGGAGCTCCCGCTGGAAAACTGGGATGGCCAGGGTCGGGATTCCCAGAGGAGCAGGAGTTCCTGCTGGAAAACTGGGACGGCCAGGGTTGGGATTCCCGGAGGAGCAGGATCTGGTTTCCCAGGGGATCCACGGGATCAGAGCCAGAATTCCCAGTGGTTTCAGGACGAGGGGGCACTGGGATTCCCCATGGATCCAGAAAGACAAACATCAGGATTCCCCATGGATCCAGAGGGATGAACAGCAGCATTCCCAGCAATTCCAGAGGGATCACCACTGGGATTCCCCAGTGGATCCAACACCAGCATTCCCCATGGGATCAGCACCGGGATTCCCAGCACACCCCGAGCCATCAGCCCCACCATTCCCAGGGAACGCCGCTGGAATCCTGGCGGAATCCCCACCATTCCCACGGGATTCCCAGTGACATCCCCACAGAATCTCCCACCTCGCACTCCTCGGTGCTGCGGGGCCCGGCGGGGTCCTGACCATTCCCACCATCCCCATTCCCAGGGAATTTCCCCATGGAATCTCCCCGTGGAATCCCCACCTCGCACTCCTCGGTGCTGCGGGGCCCCGCGGGGTCCTGACCATTCCCACCATCCCCATTCCCAGGGAATTTTCCCATGGAATCCCCACCTCGCACTCCTCGGTGCTGCGGGGCCCGGCGGGGTCCTGACCATTCCCACCATCCCCATTCCCAGGGAATTTTCCCATGGAATCCCCACCTCGCACTCCTCGGTGCTGCGGGGCCCGGCGGGGTCCTGACCATTCCCACCATCCCCATTCCCAGGGAATTTTCCCATGGAATCCCCACCTCGCACTCCTCGGTGCTGCGGGGCCCCGCGGGGTCCTGACCATTCCCACCATCCCCATTCCCATGGAATTTCCCCGTGGAATCTCCCACCTCGCACTCCTCGGTGCTGCGGGGCCCCGCGGGGTCCTGACCATTCCCACCATCCCCATTCCCAGGGAATTTCCCCGTGGAATTTCCCACCTCGCACTCCTCGGTGCTGCGGGGCCCCGCGGGGTCCTGACCATTCCCACCATCCCCATTCCCAGGGAATTTCCCCGTGGAATCCCCACCTCGCACTCCTCGGTGCTGCGGGGCCCGGCCGGGGTGCGCACCCTCTCGGGGGCCGGGACGTGGTGGATGAAGACGAAGCCGTCGGGCACGGGCGCCGGCGGCTCCGGCAGCTGCCCGAAGTTGAGCTCCACGGCGCAGCCCTTGCACAGCACGTGCGGCAGCAGCGGCCGCGCGCCCAGCGCCGCCTTGGGCACGCGGAAGGCCGCGCCCAGCGCCCGCCCGTTCTTGGAGAAGGACAGCTCCACCAGCTCGGCGCCCGCGAAGTCCTGCCGGGAGGGGCACGGTGGGGCGCGGCGCCGCGGGAGCCTCGCCGCCTTCCGGGGCCGCTCGGGGGCCTCCCCCGCCTTTCCCTCATTTCCGGGGATCGCTCGTCTGGGCTTTTGGGGGCTTTTCCCCCGTTTTTCAAGAATTTTTCCCTTTTTTTCCATGGATATTTTGAGGGATTTTCCCCCTTTTTCTCCCCCCTAATTTCCCCATTTCTTCCTGATTTTCCCTTCCCTGATTTTTCTGGGTTTTTTCCTGATTTTTTGGGGTTTTTCCTGATTTTTCCAGGTTGTTTTCCCGATTTTTGGGGGTTTTTCCCTGAGCTTTCAGGGGTTTTTCCCGATTTTTCAGGTTTTCTTCCCTGACTCTTCAGAATTTTTTTTCCTGATGTTTTCCTGTTTCTCCCGATTTTTTCCTCATTTTTCCACCTTTTTTTCCTAATTCTTCCCTGTTTTCTCCCAGATTTCCCTGTTTTTGCCCCAGATTTCCCCATTTTTCTCCCAGATTTCCCAGTCGTCTCCCCCTTTCCCGGTCCTCACCGCGAAGCAGCCGATGACGTCGTTCTCCCCAAAGCTCTCCCCAAACTCCTCAAATTTCCCGTTCTCCACCTTCAGGCCCCGCCCGTCGAAGCCGTAGGAAAACTCGTCCTCCCCTGGGACGGGGCGACAAAACGGGATTGGGGGAATTCCTCGTGGAATTTGGGAATTCTGGGCGGGATTGGGGGAATTCCTGGTGGAATTTGGGAATTCTGGGCGGGACTTTGGGGAATTCTTGGGGAATTTGGGGATTTTTGGATGGATTTAGGGATTTTTTTGGTGATTTTGGGGTGGATTTTGGGATTTTTGGGGCAGGATTTGGGGATTTTGGGGCAGGATTTGGGATTTTTGGGGTGGACTTTGGGATTTTTGGGGCAGGATTTGGGGATTTTGGGGCTGGATTTGGGTGAGTTCCAGGGGATTCTGGGGCAGGATTTGGGGCGGGTTTTGGGATTTCTGGGCTGGATTTTGGGCTGGATTTTGGGCTCTCACCCAGCTGGGAGTGGGAGAAGTCCACGGACCAGCCGACGCGCAGCAGCGGCACCTCGGAGCTGCCCTCCTTCCCCGGGAGGTTCTGGGACACCTGAGGGGGAAATTGGGGGTTTTGGGGCCCCAAAATTCGGGAACGGGGCGGGGAAACGGAACAGCAGCAGCAAAAACCCCAAACAGAACCCCCGAGAGACCCCAGACGGCCAAAGCAGGCAGCAAAGCCCCCGACGCCGCCGAAACCCACCCAAGCCCACCCCAACCCCCCCAGCTCCCTCCAAAACCCCCCAAGATGACCCCCAAAAACCCCAAACCGACCCCAAACCCCGGAAGGCCCCTCCCAGGGCCCTCCCTCCCGTCCCTGCCTGAGGGCAGCTCCCCCAGGGACGGGTTTTGGGGGGTTTTGGGGGGTTTTGGGGTTATTTGGGGGGTTTTGGGTGTTTTTAGGTGTTTTGGGGTCCCACCTTGGCCTGGAAGCAGACCCGGCCCCCAGTGACGCCGTGGGTGCCCCAAGGATGGTTTTGGGGGGTTTTTGGGGTTATTTTGGGGTGTTTTTAGGTGTTTTGGGGTCCCACCTTGGCCTGGAAGCAGACCCGGCCCCCAGTGACGCCGTGGGTGCCCCAAGGATGGTTTTGGGGTTATTTTGGGGTTATTTTGGGTGTTTTTAGGTGTTTTGGGGTCCCACCTTGGCCTGGAAGCAGACCCGGCCCCCGGTGACGCCGTGGGTGCCCCAAGGATGGTTTTGGGGTTATTTTGGGGTTATTTTGGGGTGTTTTTGGGGGTTTTGGGGTCCCACCTTGGCCTGGAAGCAGACCCGGCCCCCGGTGACGCCGTGGGTGCCGCGGGCGCCGGCCCAGAGCCCCGGGAAGCGCTCGGAGAACAGCGGCTGCCCCCCGTAACGGTCCCTGCTGGCCCGGAACTGCAGGTCAGACGTGTCTGGGGAGGGGAAAAAACCCAAAAATTGTGATTTCAAACCCTGGGAAAGTTCCCTGAAGTCCCCCAAAAACCGGCAAAATTGTCCCGAAATTGCGGCCGGAATCGGGGCAGGAAAGGGCAAAAAATCCACCTTGAACTGGAGCAAATCCAGCTTCAATTATCCCCAAAAATTCTCCTGGAATTGCCCCCAAAAAATCCCGGGAATCGGCACAAAAACGCCCCGAATTATCTCGAAATTCCGGCCGGAGCTGAGGCGAAGTCACCCCAAATCCCAAAATTCCTGAGATCCGACCCAAAACTCACCCTGGGTTAAATCCAACCCGCCTCAAACCATCCCAAAAAATTCCAAAATCAGCCCAAAAAACCCCGAATCAGCCAAAATCCCCAAGTCCCACCAAAAAAACCCCCAAAAACCAAACCCCAGACGGTTTCAAATCCCCCCTGCCCCCCAAATTCCACAGCATCCCCCAAAACGGCCCCAAACGCTGGAAAATCCGCGGGAGACGCCTGAAATCGCGGAGGGAACGTGCGGAGTGATCCCCGAGCACCCCAATCGCCCGAACTCCCCCAGGCCCGGCCACAGGCCCCGTACAGGTGTCGAGGATGACGAGGGTCTCGTCCTCCTCCCCCTCGGGCGGCTCCTCCTCGGGCGGCGGCGGAGATTTGGATCTGTGGGGTGGGAAAAGGCCAAAATTGGGGAAAATTCGGAGTTCTGGGAGAGAGAATCCCAAAATTCCCCCAAAAAACCCCCAAAACTCCTCCCCAAAAAACCCAGAAAAAAAAATCCTAAAAAATTCCCCAAAAAATCCCCAAAATTCCAGACACATCCCTGGATCCCCCAACCCCTAAAATGCAAAAAAATCCCCAAAATTCCCCCAAAAATCCCCCCAAAAAACATAAAAAAATCCAAAAAATTCTGTAAGGAAAATCCCCAAAATTCCAGACAAAACCCTGGACCCCCCAACGCCCTAAAATTCCCCCCCAAAAAATCCTGAAAATTCCCCCCCAAAAAACCCGCAAAGCCCCAGAAAAAAACCCCCAAAACCCCTCGGGAAATTCCCCCAAAATCCCGAAAAAATCCCCGGAATCCCCGGGAGGCCGAGTCGCGGCGCGGCACCGGCTGTTGTAGGCCTCCTCGCGGAACTCGTGGTAGGCGCGGCCGTGCTCGTCCTTCTCGTCGCGCAGCCGCTTCAGCCCGCGCCGCTCGCCCTCGGCCGCCGCCGCCTTGTCCTCCTCCTCCCCTGCGGGGACAGCGCAGCTGGGGGACGCGCCGGAGCCGCCGGAGCCGCCGGAGCCGCCGGAGCCGCCGGAGCGGCCGGAGCGGCCGGAGCCACCGGAGCGTCGGAGCCACCAGAGCCGCCGGAGCGGCCGGAGCCGCCGGAGCCACCGGAGCCGCCGGAGCCACCGGAGCCGCCGGAGCCACCGGAGCGGCCGGAGCCACCGGAGCGGCCGGAGCCACCGGAGCGGCCGGAGCCGCCGGAGCGGCCGGAGCCACCAGAGCCACCGGAGCGGCCGGAGCCGCCGGAGCCACCGGAGCCACCAGAGCCACCGGAGCCACCGGAGCGGCCGGAGCGGCCGGAGCCGCCACCGCGGGGACACCGCCGGGGAATTGGGTTTATGGGATGGCCCGCCGGGATTCCCGGCTTTCCAACGGGGTTAAAAGTGGAATTGAGATGGGATATTCCATGGCAAAGTTGGGTTTATGGGATGGCCCGCCGGGATTCCAGGGTTTTCTAATCGGGGTTTTTGGGGTTGGAGGCTGAATTTAAATGGGACATTTCAGATTAAAATTGGATTTTATGGGATGTCCTGCGGGGATTCCAAGGTTTTCTGATGGGGCTTTTGGTTGGAAGTTGAATTTAAATGGGATATTCTACAGGAATTCCAAGGTTTTCATGGAGTTTTTGGGGTTGAAAGGTGAGTTTTACCGGAATACCCCACGGGAACTTCGAGGTTTTACTGGGGGTTGTTTGGGGGGGTCAGAAGTTGAATTTTAATGGAATATTCCAGGGAATTCCAAAGTTTTAGCGGGAGTTTGCTGGGGCTGAAAACCGAATTTAGGCGGGACGTCTCAGGGGAGTTTGGCGGCTTCGGTTTCCGGGGCGGAAAGGCGAACGCCAACAGAACATCCCGCGGGGATCGCAAGGCTGCCGGAAAACCCAACGGAACGGAACGTTCCACAGCAAGTGCCAAGGCCTGAACGGGCCGGGGGTGAAAGTCGAACTGGAAACGGAACGTTCCCCGGGAACCGCCGCGGAGTGGAACCCCGGCCCTCGGGGGAAAAGGGGGAAATTGGGGTTTTGAGGGGTTTGGGGGAAAAAGTGAACTCGAATTGAATTGAAATGGGATATGCCGTGGGAACAGCGAAGGTTTAAAGGGTTTCGGGGCTCAGAGTCGAGCTGAAGTGGGGCATTCCACGGATACTTGTGGGTGCAATGGATTTTCCAGGTTTAGAAGGTTCAAATGTAGCCAAAACTCTGATTTTTCCTCTTAAAAACCAAATCAATCAAAATATTCCATGAAAACCGTGGAATTTTAATGGATTTTCTGGGATTTAGAGTGGCAAAAAGGGGTTAAAATTCCAGATTTTTCCTTAAAGATGAGTTAAAGAAAAATATTCCACGAAAATCCCGGAGTTTTAACGGATTTTCTGGGATTTAAAGGGGCAAAGTTAAACCTCA
Source organism: Chamaea fasciata (assembly GCF_029207755.1). NCBI lineage: Eukaryota > Metazoa > Chordata > Aves > Passeriformes > Sylviidae > Chamaea > Chamaea fasciata. The sequence continues at coordinate 12,119 of NW_027095303.1, read as the reverse complement.
GGAGGCGGAAATTCCCACCTGGAAGGTGGGAATGGGTTAAAAAAAGCCACAAAAATGATTAAAATCCTTTAAAAATGTAAAATTCCCCCGGGATTTTCCATGGAAAAGGAAAAACTTCGGCTCAAGACACGTCGGTTCATTAAAAACTGAACAAATTATGTTAAAAACCGAAAAATCCAGCAAGAAAATCCAAAGGAATAAAAAAAAAAAAATCCCAATTTTTCCTTGTTTGGCCGAAAAATTCCTAAAAATCCGGCAAAAACTGGAAATCTTCCCGTAAAATCCCAGTTTTTGCACTTTTCCCGTGCCCCATAAGGGAGATTTTCTCTCTCGTATCCCACGACAATCAAAGTTTGGGATAAAAATGGGAATAGTCCCACTTCATTCCCAAGAAAATTCCGTTCCATGGTGATCCGTGCTCGAAACAAATCAGAGGTTTCCCTCAAAACGAGGCGTTTCCTCCCTCAAAAATCGGGATTTTCCCTCAAAAATCGGGATTTTCCATTCAAAAATCAGGATTTTTCCCTTCAAAAATCGGGATTTTCCCTTCAAAAATCGGGATTTTTCCCTTCAAAAATCAGGATTTTCCCTTCAAAAATCAGGATTTTCCCTTCAAAAATCAGGATTTTCCCTTCAAAAATCGGGATTTTCCCTTCAAAAATTGGGATTTTCCCTTCAAAAATCGGGATTTTCCCTTCAAAAATCGGGATTTTCCATTCAAAAACCAGGATCTTCTCCTCACAAATCAATATTTCCCCTCGAAAATCACAATTTTCCTTGAAAAATCCCGACCTTCCCCTCAAACTCCTGAGGATTTTCCCTCCGGAACTTTCCCCGTTAAAAACAAAAATTTCCCCGTTCCCTCCGCACTTTTTACTTCTCCCAGTTCCCAACTTTTCCCCCCTCGAAACCGGGAATTTTCCCTCCAAACCCCCTTAAAATCAGGAGCTTTCCCTCCGAAAACGTGATTTCCCCTGAATATCACATTTTTTCCTTAAAACCCGGAATTTCCCCGATTTTTCCCTCAAAACCCACCCGGGAATTTTTTCCCGCTTTTCTTCCCTCAGAACCCCCGATTTTCCCTCAGGGAAATGGGATTTTATCCCGAGTTGTTTTTCATTTTCCCCAAACCAAAACCAATCCTCGGGATCGTCCCCGCAAAACCTGGGGATTGGGGGGACGGGGATTTGGGGGGAAGCTGCGGGAATCTCCCCTGAGGAGCCCAAGTTCTTCTTCCCGATTTCTGAGGCTTTCTCCCGGTTTGTAGAACCCCCCGGAACTCCCGGTGTTCTTTCCCGGTTTTTATCCGATTTGGGGATTCCCGGTTCTCGCTGTTTTCCCGGTTGGGGGACCTTTCCCGAGGTTCCCGTTCCGGGGATCCCTCCCGGGGATCTCGGAGGTGTTCCCGGCTTTGCGGATCCCTCCCGGGGATCCCTCCCGGGGATCTCGGAGGTGTTCCCGGCTTTGCGGATCCCTCCCGGGGATCCCTCCCGGGGATCTCGGAGGTGTTCCCGGCTTTGCGGATCCCTCCCGGGGATCCCTCCCGGGGATCTCGGAATCTCTTCCGCAGTCTCCGGGATCGCAGCCCAAGCCCGAAGGGCTCCTCCCCCGCTCTGGGGGATCCCCCCGAAGATCCCGGGCTCGCTCCGGGGCTCCCTGGCCCTCAGAACCGGGAACTGGCTCTTCTCCCACAAAAAAATGGGTTTTTCCCGGTTTTGGGGATTTCTCCCGAAGATCCCGGGGCTCGCTCCCGGTTTTTTCCCGGTTCTGGGGTTCCCGTCTCGGTTCTTTCCCAGTTTTGGGGATTTTTCCCGAAGATCTCGGGGCTCTGATCCCGGTCCCGGGGCTCCGATCCCGGTCCCGGGGCTCCGATCCCGGTCCATCCCCGGTCCCGGGGCTCCGATCCCGGTCCATCCCCGGTCCCGGGGCTCCGATCCCGGCCCTCCCCCGGTCCCGGGGCTCCGATCCCGGCCCTCCCCCGGTCCCGGCGCTCCGATCCCGGTCCATCCCCGGTTCCGGCGCTCCGATCCCGGTCCATCCCCGCTCCCGGCGCTCCCTCCCGGTTCTCACCCGCCTGCGCCGCCTCCTCCTCCTTGGCCTCGGCCGCGGCCGCTTCGTCCCCGCTGGGTGCCTCCTCGGGCGGCCGCTCGGCGCCGTTCACGCCGCCGCCGCTTCCTCCTCCTCCTCCTCCTCCTCCTTCTCCTCCCTGGGCCGCTTCAGCCTCGGCCGCGGCCGCCGCTCCCTCCTCCTCCTCCTCCTGCTGCTGCTGCTGCTGCGGCGGCGGCGGCGGCTGCGGCGGCTCCGGCACGGCGGGCTCGGCCGCGGCCGCCTCCTCTTCCTCCTCCTCCTCCTCCTCCTCCTCCTCCCCGGGGGGGCCGGGCTGGGCCGGGGCCGCCTCGGGGGCCGCGGGAGCCGCTTCGTCCTCATCGGCCAGCAGCGCTTCCTCGTCCTCTTCCTCCTCCTCCTCCTCCTCCTCTTCCTCCTCCTCCTCCTCCTCCTCCTCGCCGCCGTGGGGCCGCCCGCCCGGGCCTCCCGCCGGCCCCGCTTCCCCCGCGCAGCTCGAGGCCGCCGCGGCCGCCGCCGGGCCTCCCCCGCCGCCGCCGCCGCCGCCGCCGCCGCCTTCCTCGGGCCCCGCCGCCAACATCTCGGCGTCCAGGGCCTCCTGCAGCCGCTGCGCCAGCTCCACCTTCAGCCCGCGGGCGTCCAGGCCGCGCCGGCCCAGCTCGGCCCGCAGCTCGGTCACCTTCAGCCGCTTCACGTCCATGGCGGGGCCGCTGCGCGGGGACCGGGCCGGGGGGGGAAGGGGCCGCGGGCCGGGGCCGGGGGAAGGGAAGCGGAAGCGCGGGCGCGCTGAGGCGGCGGCGCCGAGGCCGGAGCGCGCGAGGCCGGGCCGGGCCCTGAGGCCGCGGGGCGGGGACTGAGGGAGGGAAGGGGCGGAAGGAAGGGGGCGGAGAAGGGGCGAGGTGCGGGGAAAGGGGCGCAGAGAAGCGAGAGCGCGAGGCGGGGCCGCCGCCGCCGCTGGGCCGCGGGGAGGGGGCGGCCGGAGCGCGGAGCGATCGCCGGGCCCGTCCCGCTCCCGCCGCCGCCGCCGCCGCCTCAGCCGCGCCTGCGCCGCCGCCGCCCCTCAGCCGCGCCCCCCCGCGCGCCGCGCGCCGCCGCCACCGAGCATGCGCCGCGCCTGCGCGCCCGCGCCGGCCCCGCCCGCCTCCCCTCACCGCGCAAACTCCGCGCAGGCGCAGAGGGGAACGTCCCCGCGCGGCGCGCAGGCGCTGCGGCCGCTCCCCCCCTTCCCTCCCCGCGGCCGCGGCGAGGTGCGCAACGCTCCCCGCAGCGCGGCGGCGGCGGCGGCGGCTTCGCCCCTTCCCCTCCCGCCCCTGCCCCTGCCCCGCGCCGCCCGCTCGCATTTTCTGATTGGCGCCGGCCGCGCTGTTCTGCCCGGCGACGGCCGAAGGCCGCGCTGCTATTGGTGGATAAAGGGCCAAGGGGGCGCTCGCCCTCGCGCGCGGTTTCCCGCCCGCCGCGCCGCCGCCATTTTGTTTCGGTGGATGAGGTGGGGGGGGGAAGCGCGCGGCCCGCTGGTGGGAGAAGAGTTAAAAATGTGTAAAAGACAGAAAATAAACGACTTTCGTTTAGTTTGAGAAATGGAGCGGGCGCGGAAAAGGCCGCGGAGACTGGGGCGCGTTTCCCTCAGGAAACCCGCGTGCCCCCCCTCGCTGTTCCCAGCTGCCCGTCACGGATTTATTCAATAAAACCCTTCCAACCCCTCAGGCGCTCCTTTTGACATCACCGGTATTTAGCGTTGCCCGCACGAAACCGCCAATTTCGCCCCGAAAGCGCCGAAATGACGGAGTTTGACCCCGAAACGAAGCGCGGGGAAGGCGCCGCCATTTTGAGGCGCGCTGTGAGGGAAGAGCCGGCCCCGCCGGACTCGGCGGCGCCCAGGACACAGAAACGAGGATTCGGTGAAAACCGCGCGATTTCCCCGTTAAAACGGGATCAAAGCGAACGTAATCTCGATATTTGGATTAAATCTGTTTTTCACCAGTTGAGGTCCCCCGGCGGGGGTGCACCGTTCCCGGAGGCACTGCAATACCGGGACGATGCGCGGAGCGGAGGGAGCAAGCTCCGGGTCCAACTCCCGAGCCCAAAAATCCGTTTAATATGAAGTCCTCTCATCGAGGACGTATCAGATATTAAACTGATAAGAACAGATACTACACTTGATCTTAGCCAAAAGGCCGAGAAGCGATGCCGGCTGTCGCCACCGGCCCCGATGGCGGCCGTGTGTGTGTTTTATCGAGGTCACGGCCACCCCCGCGCCGCCGTTTTTACCCTCCCCAGCCCACCCCGGGCTCTCCCCGCATCGCCCCCCGCGCCTCCCGCTCGCCCCCCGCACGCCGCGACCCCAAAATCCGCGAAATTCCCCCCGAAAATGCTCTCCCGGCATGCCCTGTGCGCGCCGGATGCACAGAATATGCATAATCCCGCCCTTTTATGCAAATAACCAGCCGACGGCTTTCGTCGTTCCGCCCATCGCTTTTTTCCCGCCTCGCCACGTGATTGGCCGGCTAAACCCTTTATTTGCATTGTAACGCCTTTTTTACGGCCCTCTGATTAGCATAGCCCCGCCCCTAACCGCACAATCCCCGCTGCCCCCACGGTGTTATGGTAATTATCCGAACGCTCATTTGCATTCGCCACGCCCCCCCCCGTTGTCCCCGTTGGGGTCTCATTGTCCCCCAGAAACCCCAAAATCGGCCCCGACCCCGAACCTGGCCCCGACCCCGGCCCCAAACCTGACCCCGACCCCAAACCCGACCCCGACCCCGACCCCGGCCCCGGCCCCAAACCCCGGCCCCGACCCCAAACCCGACCCCAAACCCGACCCCGACCCCAAACCCGACCCCGGCCCCAAACCCCGGCCCCGACCCCAAACCCGGCCCCGGCCCCGGCCCCGGCCCCGACCCCAAACCCGACCCCAAACCCGGCCCCGGCCCCGGTCCCGACCCCAAACCCGGCCCCGGCCCCGACCCCGACCCCAAATCCCGGCCCCGGGCCGGGCCCCTTCCTCCCCGAACTGCCCGAAACGGGCCAAAGCGCCCCAAAATCCCCGCGGTGTGGGGCGGGAACTCGGGACCCCAAAGTGCCCCCAGAGCAGGTGGGGGTGCCGGGACGGTGACAAGGGGGTCCCCCAAATCCCTCCCCCAAAACCAGGGAGGTGACAATCCCGGGGTGCCCTCACCGTCCGGGGGGGTGACACCAAGTGACAATGCCGGGGTGCCAAGGGAGAGACCCCCAAAGAACCCGCCCCAAAGAGAGCCGGGGGGCGTTCCACTCTTTATTTTGGGGTGACAGGTGAGATACCCCACGTCCCCCCCGAGCCCACTGCTTCTCTCACTTCTGCGGGTGACAGGTGACAACCCCGGTGTCCCCTCCGTGTCCATACTCCACCGGGGGTGTCTCAGACTTTATTTTTGGGGTGACAGGTGACAACCCCGGTGTCCCCTCCGTGTCCATACTCCACCGGGGGTGTCTCAGACTTTATTTTTGGGGTGACAGGTGACAACCCCGGTGTCCCCTCCGTGTCCATACTCCACCGGGGGTGTCTCAGACTTTATTTTTGGGGTGACAGGTGACAACCCCGGTGTCCCCTCCGTGTCCATACTCCACCGGGGGTGTCTCAGACTTTATTTTTGGGGTGACAGGTGACAACCCCGGTGTCCCCTCCGTGTCCATACTCCACCGGGGGTGTCTCAGACTTTATTTTTGGGGTGACAGGTGACAACCCCGGTGTCCCCTCCGTGTCCAGGCCCCGCTGGGGGTCTCACACTCCATCCGCAGGTGACCCCGGGTGCCGCCCTAGAAGTGCCGGAGGGCCCCCACGGTGACGTCGAAGAGGCGCGGGTGGCGGAGCTGTCCCCGCTTGTCCAGCAGGAAGAAGAAGGGGCGGCCCCGCACCTTGATGGGCACGGCGGCGGTGACCTCGCTGCGGTGCGCGCGGCCCGACACGTCCCGCAGCGGCACCGTGAGGCTGCGGCGGCCCCAGCCCAGCGGCCCCGGCGTGTCCAGGGCGACGGCGGCGCCTCCGCGGAGCAGCGTCAGCCGCGACACCCAGCGCAGGGGGAGCAGGCAGCCCGCGGCCACCGTGAGAGCGCCTGGGGACAGCGGGGACAGCGGCGACATCAGGGACAGCCGTGGGGACGGCGGGGACATCAGGGACAGCCATGGGGACATCAGGGACAGCCGTGGGGACAGCGGGGACATCAGGGACAGCCGTGGGGACAGTGGGGACATCAGGGACAGCCGTGGGGACAGTGGGGACAGCGGCGACATCAGGGACAGCCATGGGGACAGCGGGGACAGCGGCGACATCAGGGACAGCCATGGGGACAGCGGGGACAGCGGCGACATCAGGGACAGCCGTGGGGACAGCGGGGACATCAGGGACAGTGGGGACATCAGGGACAGCGGGGACAGTGGGGACATCAGGGACAGCCATGGGGACAGCGGGGACATCAGGGACAGCCGTGGGGACAGCGGGGACAGCCATGGGGACATCAGGGACAGCCATGGGGACAGCGGGGACAGCGGCGACATCAGGGACAGCCGTGGGGACAGCGGGGACATCAGGGACAGCGGCGACATCAGGGACAGCCATGGGGACAGCGGGGACATCAGGGACAGCCATGGGGACAGCGGGGACAGCGGCGACATCAGGGACAGCCATGGGGACAGCGGGGACATCAGGGACAGCCATGGGGACAGGGGGGACAGTGGGGACATCAGGGACAGTGGGGACAGTGGGGACATCAGGGACAGTGGGGACATCAGGGACAGCCGTGGGGACAGCGGGGACATCAGGGACAGCCGTGGGGACAGTGGGGACATCAGGGACAGCCGTGGGGACAGTGGGGACAGCGGCGACATCAGGGACAGCCATGGGGACAGCGGGGACAGCGGCGACATCAGGGACAGCCATGGGGACAGCGGGGACAGCGGCGACATCAGGGACAGCCGTGGGGACAGCGGGGACATCAGGGACAGTGGGGACATCAGGGACAGCGGGGACAGTGGGGACATCAGGGACAGCCATGGGGACAGCGGGGACATCAGGGACAGCCGTGGGGACAGCGGGGACAGCCATGGGGACATCAGGGACAGCCATGGGGACAGCGGGGACAGCGGCGACATCAGGGACAGCCGTGGGGACAGCGGGGACATCAGGGACAGCGGCGACATCAGGGACAGCCATGGGGACAGCGGGGACATCAGGGACAGCCATGGGGACAGCGGGGACAGCGGCGACATCAGGGACAGCCGTGGGGACAGTGGGGACATCAGGGACAGTGGGGACAGTGGGGACATCAGGGACAGTGGGGACAGTGGGGACATCAGGGACAGTGGGGACATCAGGGACAGCGGGGACAGTGGGGACATCAGGGACAGCCGTGGGGACAGTGGGGACATCAGGGACAGTGGGGACAGTGGGGACATCAGGGACAGTGGGGACAGTGGGGACATCAGGGACAGTGGGGACATCAGGGACAGCGGGGACAGCGGGGACACAGGGGACACCCAGCGCAGGCGCAGGAGAAAACCCGCGGCCAGGGTTAGAGAGCCTGGGGACAGAGCGGGGGACAGCGGGGCAGTGATGGGGACACAGGGACAGGGACAGGGACAGCCCGTGGCCATGGTCCGGGAGCCTGGGGACAGAGAGGGGACAGGGGACAGTGATGGCGACAGCAAGGCCAGTGGGGACACCCAGCGGCCACTGCCACAGGGCCTGGGGACAGTGATGGGGACAGAGGGGACAGAGCTGGGGACAGCGCGGGGGGAGCCCGGGGCCCTCCGCGCCCCCGGTGTGTCCCCGGTGTGTCCCCGGTGTGTCCCCGGTGTGTCCCCGCTGTGTCCCCGGTGTCCCCGGTGTGTCCCCGGTGTGTCCCCGGTGTCCCCGGTGTGTCCCCGCTGTGTCCCCGCTGTGTCCCCGCTGTGTCCCCGCTGTGTCCCCGGGGTGTCCCCGGTGTCCCCGCTGTGTCCCCGGTGTGTCCCCGGTGTGTCCCCGGTGTGTCCCCGGTGTGTCCCCGCTGTGTCCCCGGTGTCCCCGCTGTGTCCCCGCTGTGTCCCCGCTGTGTCCCCGGTGTGTCCCCGGTGTGTCCCCGGTGTCCCCGGTGTGTCCCCGCTGTGTCCCCGGTGTGTCCCCGCTGTGTCCCCGCTCTGTCCCCGCTGTCCCCGGTGTGTCCCCGCTGTGTCCCCGGTGTGCCCCCGGTGTCCCCGGTGTCCCCGCTGTGTCCCCGCTGTGTCCCCGGTGTGCCCGGTGTGTCCCCGCTGTGTCCCCGGTGTCCCCGGTGTGTCCCCGCTGTGTCCCCGGTGTGTCCCCGGTGTCCCCGGTGTGTCCCCGCTGTGTCCCCGGTGTCCCCGCTGTGTCCCCGGTGTCCCCGCTGTGTCCCCGGTGTGCCCCCGGTGTCCCCGGTGTCCCCGCTGTGTCCCCGCTGTGTCCCCGCTGTCCCCGCTGTGTCCCCGGTGTGTCCCCGGTGTCCCCGGTGTCCCCGGTGTGTCCCCGTTCCCGCTGCCCCGGTACCGGCGGTGAGGCAGGACGCCGTGAAGCCGAAGCGCCATTTGTTGTCGCGGGGTCTCAGCGGATCGTCGGGGCCGGGCCCGGGCGCGGGGCGGAGCCCGGTGAAGGCGGAATGCGCCAGGTAGGCCCAGAAGAGCCCCTGGCCCGTGCAGAAGAGCCCCAGGAGGCGGAAGAAGCGGCTCCGGTCGTGCTGGTACAAAACCACGTCCCGCGTCACCGCCGCGGCCTCCAGCACCGCCCGTGCCGCCATCACCGGCGGCGCCGCCGGTACTTCCGGTCAGACCGCGCCGGTGCTTCCGGGTCACGCCGCGCCTCAGCCAACCGGCGGCAGCGACGGGGAAGCCGCAGCCAATCGGCTTTGACGTGGAGGCTCAGCCAATCGGCTGCGCGCTCAGCGCTGCCTCAGCCAATCAGCTCCCGCGCCGCCGCCGCCCTCTTTGGTGCTGGCAGGTTCCCTCAGCGGCCCCACAGTCAATAATTAAGAAATAATCAATGCTCAATAATCAATAATCGATCGATTTATTTACAAAACTCGGTGCGGGGAGGGGAGGAACCGACGGGACTCCAACTCGGGGCGGGGGCCCCGGGGGGGGGACGGGGATCTCCGAGGTTCACTTGAGAAACGCGACCTCCGGAATCTTCCCTTCGAGCTGCCGAGAAAACGGGGAGAAAATTGGGGAAAAGGGGGGAAAAACGGGGAAAAGGGGGGAAAAAACGGGGAAAAGGGGGGAAAAACGGGGAAAACGGGCAAAGAACGGGGAAAAGGGGCAAAGAACGGGGAAAGGGGGAGAGAAAAGGGGGGAAAAAATGGGAAAAACGGGGGAAAAAGGGAGAAGAACCCACCTTGAGCTGGGTGAACACCTGCCCGGCCTGGCCGTAGTCCCAGTCGTTGTCCTGGAGGCACCTGAGAGGATTTTCAGGAGACTTTCAGGGATTTGGGTGGTTTTTCCGGAGGATTTTCAAGGTGGTTTTGGGGTTTTTTCCGGGTGACTTTCGGGGTTTTTTGTGGGGATTTTCAGGGGCTCTCGGGGTGATTGTTTTGGGGTTGGGGGCATTTTTTCTTTGCTTTTCGGGGCGTTTCGGGACTCACTTCTGGGACCACTCGAGGTTCATGCCCGACTGCATGGCGAAGGCGGCCAGCATCTCCTGCTGCTCGGCGCTGAGCGTGGGCACGGGGCTGGAGGAGGGCGTGGGCGCCGGCAGGGCGAAGGCTTTGCGCAGCTCCTCGGCGCTGGCGCCGCGCACGAAGAGCTCGTCGTTGACGATGCACAGCCTGGGAGGGGGCCACAGCACGGGGGGGAATTGGGGTTTGGGGGGAAAAAAATTGGGGTTTGGGGGAAATTGGGGTTTGGGGGGGGAAATGGGGTTTGGGGGGGGGAAATTGGGGTTTGGGGGGGGGAAATTGGGGTTTGGGGGGAAATTGGGGTTTGGGGGGAGAAATTGGGGTTTGGGGGAAATTGGGGTTTGGGGGAAATTGGGGTTTGGGGGAAATTGGGGTTTGGGGGGGAGAAATTGGGGTTTGGGGGGAAATTGGGGTTTGGGGGGGGGAAATTGGGGTTTGGGGGAAATTGGGGTTTGGGGGAAATTGGGGTTTGGGGGGGAGAAATTGGGGTTTGGGGGGAAATTGGGGTTTGGGGGGAAATTGGGGTTTGGGGGGGGGAAATTGGGGTTTGGGGGAAATTGGGGTTTGGGGGAAATTGGGGTTTGGGGGGAAATTGGGGATTGGGGGGGGAAAAATTGGGGTTTGGGGGAAATTGGGGTTTGGGGGAAATTGGGGATTGGGGGGAATTGGGGTTTGGGGGGGAATTGGGGTTTGGGGGGGGAAAAATTGGGGTTTGGGGGAAATTGGGGTTTGGGGGGAAATTGGGGTTTGGGGGAAATTGGGGATTGGGGGGAATTGGGGTTTGGGGGGGAATTGGGGTTTGGGGGGGGAAAAATTGGGGTTTGGGGGGAAATTGGGGTTTGGGGGAAATTGGGGTTTGGGGGAAATTGGGGTTTGGGGGGAAATTGGGGATTGGGGGGGAATTGGGGTTTGGGGGGGAATTGGGGTTTGGGGGGAAATTGGGGTTTGGGGGAAATTGGGGTTTGGGGGGAAATTGGGGTTTGGGGGGAAATTGGGGTTTGGGGGAAATTGGGGTTTGGGGGAAATTGGGGTTTGGGGGGAAATTGGGGATTGGGGGGAATTGGGGTTTGGGGGGGAATTGGGGTTTGGGGGGGGAAAATTGGGGTTTGGGGGGAAATTGGGGTTTGGGGGGAATTGGGGTTTGGGGGGGGAGAAATTGGGGTTTGGGGGGAATTGGGGTTTGGGGGGAAATTGGGGTTTGGGGGGAAATTGGGGTTTGGGGGGGAATTGGGGTTTGGGGGAAATTGGGGTTTGGGGGGGGAGAAATTGGGGTTTGGGGGGAGGAAATTGGGGTTTGGGGGGAAATTGGGGTTTGGGGGGAAAATTGGGGTTTGGGGGGAAATTGGGGTTTGGGGGGAATTGGGGTTTGGGGGGAAAATTGGGGGTTTGGGGGGGAATTGGGGGTTTGGGGGAAATTGGGGTTTGGGGGGGAAATTGGAGTTTGGGGGGGAGAAAATTGGGGTTTGGGGGAATTGGGGTTTGGGGGGAAAATTGGGGTTTGGGGGGAAATTGGGGGTTTGGGGGGGGAAAAATTGGGGTTTGGGGGGAAATTGGGGTTTTGGGGGAAATTGGGGTTTGGGGGGGGGAAAAATTGGGGTTTGGGGGAAATTGGGGTTTGGGGGGGAAATTGGGGTTTGGGGGGAATTGGGGTTTGGGGGAAATTGGGGTTTGGGGGGAGAAAAGGATGTAGGGAGAAAAGAAGAGGATTGAGGAGAAAAAAACCAGGATTTATGGGGAAAAACCAGGATTTAGGGGGAAAACCCGGGGTTTGGGGAAATAATTTGGGGCTGGGGGGCAGGCACTGACCCGCTGTTCCCGGCCGGGACGGCGATGAACATCCGCGTGAAGGCCCGGACAGAATCCCGGGATTTGCCGTCAACTGCGGGAGCAGAGAGCGTGAGGGACGGGGGGAAGGGGGGGAAAGAGGGGGAAAAAATTGGGGAAAAAATTGGGGAAAGAGGGGGAAAAATGGGGGAAAAATGGGGGAAAGGGGGAAAAATGGGAGGGAGAGGAAAAAAATGGGGAGGGAAAGGGGAAAACGCGGGGCGGGAAAAAAGCTGAAAAGAAAGGGGGGGAGGAGGGAAAAGCGGGGAGGAGGGAAGGGGGAGTGGAGAGGCCCAAAGGCGGGAAAGGGAAGCCCCCCGGGACCCACCTTCCTTAAAGAAGCCGTGCACGGTGAAGCAGAGCAGCGTGTTCTGGAACACAGGGGTCAGGGCGCTCCGCGGCAGCCGCAGGGAACGCCCGCACGTCCAGGCTGCCGGCAGCCCCCCAGCCCCGCTCCCCCCGTCCCGTTTTTCCTCAAAACATCCCATTTCCTCCCCAAAATCCCAGGTTTTCACCAAAAAAATTCCCATTTTCTCCCCCCAGATCCCATTTTCCCCCCAAATCCCATTTTTTCCCCCCCCAAATCCCATTTTCCCC
>NW_027095302.1:0-25221 GCF_029207755.1 Chamaea fasciata | reverse complement strand
GCTTCCCTTGGAGGGCCAAAGGCCTCCTACAAACTGACATCAGGCACCTGGGTAGCTGACTTTACTTACCCCTGGAAACAGCCCATCCTTTGTGCCCAACTCCCTCTGCCGGGCATCAGGCCTCAGCCACCTACAATCCCGAACGGAACAGGATTTCTTCCAGATGCAAGCTGCCACAAGCTGGAAGCCTGGCTTACCTTAGAGGAGTAAAATCCTCCTACAAACTTACATCAGGCACCTGGGCAGCTGACTTTACTTACCCCTGGAAACAGGCCATCATTTGTGCCCAACTCCCTCTGCCGGGCACCAGGCCTTGGCCACCTACAATCCCGAACGGAACAGGATTTCTTCCAGATGCAAGCTGCCACAAGCAGGAAACGTGGCTTCCCATGGAGGGCCAAAGGCCTCCTACAAACTGACATCAGGCACCTGGGCAGCTGACTTTACTTTCCTCATGAAACAGGCCATCATTTGTGCCCAACTCCCTCTGCCGGGCACCTGGCCTCGGCCACCTACAATCCCGAACGGAACAGGATTTCTTCCAGATGCAAGCTGCCACAAACTGGAAGCCTGGCTTCCCTTGGAGGGCCAAAGGCCTCCTACAAACTGACATCAGGCACCTGGGCAGCTGACTTTACTTACCCCTGGAAACAGGCCATCCTTTGTGCCCAACTCCCTTTGCCGGGCACCAGGCCTCGGCCACCTACAATCCCGAACGGAATAGGATTTCTTCCAGATGCAAGCTGCCACAAGCAGGAAACCTGGCTTCACATCGAGGGCCAAAGGCCTCCTACAAACTGACATCAGGCACCTGGGCAGCTGACCTTACTTACCCCTGGAAACAGCCCATCCTTTGTGTCCATCTGCCTCAGCCGGGCACCCAGCTCCGGCCACCTACAATCCCGAACGGAACAGCATTTCTTCCAGATGCAAGCTGCCACAAGCAGGAAGCCTGGCTTCCCTTGGAGGGCCAAAGGCCTCCTACAAACTGACATCAGGCACCTGGGCAGCTGACTTTACTTACCCCTGGAAACAGGCCATCCTTTGTGCCCAACTCGCTCTGCCGGGCACCTGGCCTCGGCCACCTACAATCCCGAACGGAACAGGAGTTCTTCCAGATGTAAGCTGCCACAAGCTGGAAACGTGGCTTCACTTGGAGGGCCAAAGGCCTCCTACAAACTGACATCAGGCGCCAGGGCAGCTGACTTTACTAACCCCTGGAAACAGGCCATCCTTTGTGCCCAATTCCCTTTGCCGGGCACCTGGCCTCGGTCACCTACAATCCCGAACGGAACAGGATTTCTTCCCGAAGCAAGCTGCCTCTAGCTGGAAGCCTGGCTTCCCATGGAGGACCAAAGGCCTCCTACAAACTGACATCAGGCACTTGGGCAGCTGACTTTACTTACCCCTGGAAACAGGCCATCCTTTGTGCCCAACTCCCTCTGCCGGGCACCAGGCCTCGCCCACCTACAATCCCGAACGGAACGGGATTTCTTCCAGATGCAAGCTGCCACAAACTGGAAGACAAGCTTCCCTTGGAGGGCCAAAGGCTTCCTACAAACTGACATCAGGCACCTGGGCAGCTGACTTTACTTACCCCTGGAAACAGCCCATCCTTTGTGCCCAACTCCCTCTGCCGGGCACCTGGCCTCGGCCACCTACAATCCCGAACGGAACAGGATTTCTTCCAGATGCAAACTGCCACAAACTGGAAGACTAGCTTCCCTTGGAGGGCCAAAGGCCTCCTAAAAATTGACATCAGGCACCTGGGCAGCTGACTTTACTTTCCTCATGAAACAGGCCATCATTTGTGCCCAACTCCCTCTGCCGGGCACCAGGCTTCGGCCACCTACAATCTCTAACGGAACAGGATTTCTTCAGATGCAAGCTGCCACAAGCAGGAAGCCTGGCTTCCCATGGAGGGCCAAAGGCCTCCTACAAACTGACATCAGGCACCTGGGCAGCTGACTTTACTTACTTCAGGAAACAAGACATCCTTTGTGCCGAACTCTCTCATCCGCGCAACTGGGCTAGGCCATCTACAATCCCGAACGGAACAGCATTTCTTCCAGATGCAAGCTGCCTTGAACAGGAAGACTTGCTTCCCTTGGAGGGCCAAAGGCCTCCTACAAACTGACATCAGGCACCTGGGCAGCTGACTTTACTTACCCCTGGAAACAGGCCATCCTTTGTGCCCAACTCCCTCTGCCGGTCCCACAGCTTCGGCCACCTACAATCCCGAACGGAACAGGAGTTCTTCCAGATGCAAGCTGCCACAATCTGGAAACGTGGCTTTACTTGGAGGGTAAAGGCCTCCTACAAACTGACATCAGGCACCTGGGCAGCTGACTTTACTTACCCCTGGAAACAGGCCATCCTTTGTGCCCAACCCCCTCTGCCAGGCACCAGGCCTCGGCCACCTACAATCCCAAACGGAACAGCATTTCTTCCAGATGCAAGCTGCCACAAGCAGGAAACCTGGCTTCCCATCGAGGGCCAAAGGCCTCCTACAAACTGACATCAGGCACCTGGGCAGCTGACCTTACTTACCCCTGGAAACAGGTCATCATTTGTGCCCAACTGCCTCAGCCGGGCACCCTGCTCCGGCCACCTACAGTCCCGAACGGAACAGCATTTCTTCCAGATGCAAGCTGCCACAAGCTGGAAACGTGGCTTCCCTTGGAGGGCCAAAGGCCTCCTACAAACTGACATCAGGCACCTTGGCTGCTGACTTTGCTTACCCCTGGAAACAGGCCATCTTTTGTGCCCAACTCCCTCTGCCGGGCACCTGGCCTTGGCCACCTACAATCCCGAACGGATCAGGATTTCTTCCCGATGCAAGCTTCTACGAGCTGGAAGCCTGGCTTCCCATGGAGGACCAAAGGCCTCCTACAAACTGACATCAGGCACCTGGGCAGCTGACTTTACTTTCCTCATGAAAAAGGCCATCATTTGTGCCCAACTCCCTCTGCCGGGCACCTGGCCTCGGCCACCTACAATCCCGAATGGAACAGCATTTCTTCCAGATGCAAGCTGCCACAAGCAGGAAGCCTGGCTTCCCATGGAGGGCCCCAGGCCTCCTACAAACTGACATCAGGCACCTGGGCAGCTGACTTTACTTACCCCTGGAAACAGGCCATCCTTTGTGCCCAACTCCCTCTGCCGGTCCCACAGCTTCGGCCACCTACAATCCTGAACGGAACAGGAGTTCTTCCAGATGCAAGCTGCCACAAGCTGGAAACGTGGCTTCCCATGGAGGGCCAAAGGCCTCCTACAAACTGACATCAGGCACCTGGGCAGCTGACTTTACTTACCCCTGGAAACAGCCCATCCTTTGTGCCCAACTCCCTCTGCCGGGCACCTGGCCTCGGCCACCTACAATCCCGTACGGAACAGCATTTCTTCCAGATGCAAGCTGCCACAAGCTGGAAGAATGGCTTCCCTTGGAGGGCCAAATGCCTCCTACAAACTGACATCAGGCACCTGGGCAGCTGACTTTACTTTCCTCATGAAACAGGACATCATTTGTTCCCAACTCCCTCTGCCGGGCACCTGGCCTCGGCCACCTACAATACCGAACTTAACAGGATTTCTTCCAGATACAAGCTGCCACAAACTGGAAGCCTGGCTTCCCTTAGAGGGCCAAAGGCCTCCTACAAACTGACATCAGGCACCTGGGCAGCTGACTTTACTTACCCCTGGAAACAGGCCATCCTTTGTGCCCAACTCCCCCTGCCGGGCACCTGGCCTCGGCCACCTACAATCCCGAACGGAACAGGAGTTCTTCCAGATGCAAGCTGCCACAAGCTGGAAACGTGGATTCACTTGGAGGGCCAAAGGCCTCCTACAAACTGACATCAGGCACCTGGGCAGCGGACTTTACTTACCCCTGGAAACAGGCCATCTTTTGTGCCCAACTCCCTCTGCCGGGCCCCTGGCCTTGGCCACCTAATATCCCGAAAGGAACAGGATTTCTTCCTGATGCAAGCTGCTACTAGCTGGAAGCCTGGCTTCCCATGGAGGACCAAAGGCCTCCATAAAACTGACATCAGGCACTTGGGCATCTGACTTTACTTTCCTCATGAAAAAAGCCATCATTTGTGCCCAACTCCCTCTGCTGAGCACCTGGCCTCGGCCACCGACAATCCCGAACGGAACAGGATTTCTTCCAGATGCAAGCTGCCACAAACTGGAAGCCTCGCTGCCCTTGGAGGACCAAAGGCCTCCTACAAACTGACATCAGGCACCTGGGCAGCTGACTTTACTTACCCCTGGAAACAGGCCATCCTTTGTGCCCAACTCCCTCTGCCGGGCGCCTGGCCTCGGCCACCTTCAATCCCGAACGGAACAGCATTTCTTCCAGATGCAAGCTGCCACAAGCAGGAAGACTAGCTTCCCTTGGAGGGCCAAAGGCCTCCTACAAACTGACATCAGGCACCTGGGCAGCTGACTTTACTTACCCCTGGAAACAGCCCATCCTTTGTGCCCAACTCCCTCTGCCGGGCACCAGGCCTCGGCCGCCTACAATCCTGAACGGAACAGGATTTCATCCAGATGCAAGCTGCCACAAGCAGGAAGCCTGGCATCCCTTGGAAGGCCGAAGGCCGCCGACAAACTGACATCAGGCACGTGGGCAGCTGACTTTACTTACCCCTCTAAACAGGACATCCTTTGTGCCCAACTCCCTCTGCCGGGCACCTGGTCTCGGACACCTACAATCCCGAACGAAACAGCATTCCTTCCTGATGCATGCTGCCACAAGCAGGAAGCCTGGCTTCCCATGGAGGGCCAAAGGCCTCCTACAAACTGACATCAGGCACCTGGGCAGCTGACTTTAGTTACTTCTGGAAACAGGACATCCTTTGTGCCCAACTCTCTCATCCGGGCAACTGGCCTCGGCCACCTACAATCCCGAACGGAACAGCATTTCTTCCAGATGCAAGCTGCCTTGAACAGGAAGACTTGCTTCCCCTGGAGGGCCAAAGGCCTCCTACAAACTGACATCAGGCACCTGGGCAGCTGACTTTACTTACCCCTGGATACAGGCCATCCTTTGTGCCCAACTCCCTCTGCCGGGCACCTGGCCTCGGCCACCTACAATCCTGAACGGAACAGGATTTCTTCCAGATGCAAGCTGCCACAATCTGGAAGCCTGGCTTTCCTTAGAGGACCAAAGGCCTCCTACAAACTGACATCAGGCACCTGGGCAGCTGACTTTACTTACCCCTGGAAACAGGCCATCATTTGTGCCCAACTCCCTCTGCTGGGAACCTGGCCTCGGCCACCTACAATCCCGAACGGAACAGGATTTCTTCCAGATGCAAGCTGCCACAAACTGGAAGCCTGGCTTCCCATGGAGAGCCAAAGGCCTCCTACAAACTTACATCCGGCACCTGGGTAGCTGACTTTACTTACCCCTGGAAACAGGCCATCATTTGTGCCCAACTCCCTCTGCCGGGCACCAGGCCTTGGCCACCTACAATCCCGAACGTAAAATGATTTTTTCCAGATGCAAGCTGCCACAAGCAGGAAACCTGGCTTCCCATGGAGGTCCAAAGGCCTCCTACAAACTGACATCAGGCACCTGGGCAGCTGACTTTACTTACCCCTGGAAACAGCCCATCCTTTGTGTCCAACTCCCTCAGCCGGGCACCCAGCTCCGGCCTCCTACAATCCCGAACGGAACAGGATTTCTTCCAGATGCAAGCTGCCACAAGCAGGAAGCCTGGCTTCCCATGGAGGGCCAAAGGCCTCCTACAAACTGACATCAGGCACCTGGGCAGCTGACTTTACTTACCCCTGGAAACAGCCCATCTTTGTGCCCAACTCCCTCTGCCGGGCACCAGGCCTCGGTCACCTACAATCCTGAACGGAAAAGCATTTCTTCCAGATGCAAGCTGCCACAAGCAGAAAATCTGGCTTCCCATGGAGGGCCAAAGGCCTCCTACAAACTGAAATCAGGCACTTGGGCAGCTGACTTTACTTTCCTCATGAAACAGGCCATCATTTGTGCCCAACTCTCTCTGCCGGGCACCTGGCCTTGGCCACCTACAATCCCGAACGGAACAGCATTTCTTCCAGATGCAAGCTGCCTTGAACAGGAAGACTTGCTTCCCTTGGAGGGCCAAAGGCCTCCTACAAACTGACATCAGGCACCTGGGCAGCTGACTTTACTTACCCCTGGAAACAGGCCATCCTTTGTGCCCAACCCCCACTGCCGGGCACCATGCCTCGCCCACCTACAATCTTGAACGGGACAAGATTTCTTCCAGATGCAAGCTGCCACAAGCAGGAAGCCTGGCTTCCCATGGAGGGCCAAAGGCCTCCTACAAACTGACATCAGGAACCTGGGCAGCTGACTTTACTTACTTCTTGAAACAGGACATCCTTTTTGCCCAACTCTCTCAACCGGGCAACTGGGCTCGGCCACCTACAATCCCGAACGGAACAGGATTTCTTCCAGATGCAAGCTGCCTTGAACAGGAAGACTTGCTTCCCTTGGAGGGCCAAAGGCCTCCTACAAACTGACATCAGGCACCTGGGTAGCTGACTTTACTTACCCCTGGAAACAGCCCATCCTTTGTGCCCAACTCCCTCTGCCGGGCATCAGGCCTCAGCCACCTACAATCCCGAACGGAACAGGATTTCTTCCAGATGCAAGCTGCCACAAGCTGGAAGCCTGGCTTACCTTAGAGGAGTAAAATCCTCCTACAAACTTACATCAGGCACCTGGGCAGCTGACTTTACTTACCCCTGGAAACAGGCCATCATTTGTGCCCAACTCCCTCTGCCGGGCACCAGGCCTTGGCCACCTACAATCCCGAACGGAACAGGATTTCTTCCAGATGCAAGCTGCCACAAGCAGGAAACGTGGCTTCCCATGGAGGGCCAAAGGCCTCCTACAAACTGACATCAGGCACCTGGGCAGCTGACTTTACTTTCCTCATGAAACAGGCCATCATTTGTGCCCAACTCCCTCTGCCGGGCACCTGGCCTCGGCCACCTACAATCCCGAACGGAACAGGATTTCTTCCAGATGCAAGCTGCCACAAACTGGAAGCCTGGCTTCCCTTGGAGGGCCAAAGGCCTCCTACAAACTGACATCAGGCACCTGGGCAGCTGACTTTACTTACCCCTGGAAACAGGCCATCCTTTGTGCCCAACTCCCTTTGCCGGGCACCAGGCCTCGGCCACCTACAATCCCGAACGGAATAGGATTTCTTCCAGATGCAAGCTGCCACAAGCAGGAAACCTGGCTTCACATCGAGGGCCAAAGGCCTCCTACAAACTGACATCAGGCACCTGGGCAGCTGACCTTACTTACCCCTGGAAACAGCCCATCCTTTGTGTCCATCTGCCTCAGCCGGGCACCCTGCTCCGGCCACCTACAATCCCGAACGGAACAGCATTTCTTCCAGATGCAAGCTGCCACAAGCAGGAAGCCTGGCTTCCCTTGGAGGGCCAAAGGCCTCCTACAAACTGACATCAGGCACCTGGGCAGCTGACTTTACTTACCCCTGGAAACAGGCCATCCTTTGTGCCCAACTCGCTCTGCCGGGCACCTGGCCTCGGCCACCTACAATCCCGAACGGAACAGGAGTTCTTCCAGATGTAAGCTGCCACAAGCTGGAAACGTGGCTTCACTTGGAGGGCCAAAGGCCTCCTACAAACTGACATCAGGCGCCAGGGCAGCTGACTTTACTAACCCCTGGAAACAGGCCATCCTTTGTGCCCAATTCCCTTTGCCGGGCACCTGGCCTCGGTCACCTACAATCCCGAACGGAACAGGATTTCTTCCCGAAGCAAGCTGCCTCTAGCTGGAAGCCTGGCTTCCCATGGAGGACCAAAGGCCTCCTACAAACTGACATCAGGCACTTGGGCAGCTGACTTTACTTACCCCTGGAAACAGGCCATCCTTTGTGCCCAACTCCCTCTGCCGGGCACCAGGCCTCGCCCACCTACAATCCCGAACGGAACGGGATTTCTTCCAGATGCAAGCTGCCACAAACTGGAAGACAAGCTTCCCTTGGAGGGCCAAAGGCTTCCTACAAACTGACATCAGGCACCTGGGCAGCTGACTTTACTTACCCCTGGAAACAGCCCATCCTTTGTTCCCAACTCCCTCTGCCGGGCACCTGGCCTCGGCCACCTACAATCCCGAACGGAACAGGATTTCTTCCAGATGCAAACTGCCACAAACTGGAAGACTAGCTTCCCTTGGAGGGCCAAAGGCCTCCTAAAAATTGACATCAGGCACCTGGGCAGCTGACTTTACTTTCCTCATGAAACAGGCCATCATTTGTGCCCAACTCCCTCTGCCGGGCACCAGGCTTCGGCCACCTACAATCTCTAACGGAACAGGATTTCTTCAGATGCAAGCTGCCACAAGCAGGAAGCCTGGCTTCCCATGGAGGGCCAAAGGCCTCCTACAAACTGACATCAGGCACCTGGGCAGCTGACTTTACTTACTTCAGGAAACAAGACATCCTTTGTGCCGAACTCTCTCTTCCGCGCAACTGGGCTAGGCCATCTACAATCCCGAACGGAACAGCATTTCTTCCAGATGCAAGCTGCCTTGAACAGGAAGACTTGCTTCCCTTGGAGGGCCAAAGGCCTCCTACAAACTGACATCAGGCACCTGGGCAGCTGACTTTACTTACCCCTGGAAACAGGCCATCCTTTGTGCCCAACTCCCTCTGCCGGTCCCACAGCTTCGGCCACCTACAATCCCGAACGGAACAGGAGTTCTTCCAGATGCAAGCTGCCACAATCTGGAAACGTGGCTTTACTTGGAGGGTAAAGGCCTCCTACAAACTGACATCAGGCACCTGGGCAGCTGACTTTACTTACCCCTGGAAACAGGCCATCCTTTGTGCCCAACCCCCTCTGCCAGGCACCAGGCCTCGGCCACCTACAATCCCAAACGGAACAGCATTTCTTCCAGATGCAAGCTGCCACAAGCAGGAAACCTGGCTTCCCATCGAGGGCCAAAGGCCTCCTACAAACTGACATCAGGCACCTGGGCAGCTGACCTTACTTACCCCTGGAAACAGGTCATCATTTGTGCCCAACTGCCTCAGCCGGGCACCCTGCTCCGGCCACCTACAGTCCCGAACGGAACAGCATTTCTTCCAGATGCAAGCTGCCACAAGCTGGAAACGTGGCTTCCCTTGGAGGGCCAAAGGCCTCCTACAAACTGACATCAGGCACCTTGGCTGCTGACTTTGCTTACCCCTGGAAACAGGCCATCTTTTGTGCCCAACTCCCTCTGCCGGGCACCTGGCCTTGGCCACCTACAATCCCGAACGGATCAGGATTTCTTCCCGATGCAAGCTTCTACGAGCTGGAAGCCTGGCTTCCCATGGAGGACCAAAGGCCTCCTACAAACTGACATCAGGCACCTGGGCAGCTGACTTTACTTTCCTCATGAAAAAGGCCATCATTTGTGCCCAACTCCCTCTGCCGGGCACCTGGCCTCGGCCACCTACAATCCCGAATGGAACAGCATTTCTTCCAGATGCAAGCTGCCACAAGCAGGAAGCCTGGCTTCCCATGGAGGGCCCCAGGCCTCCTACAAACTGACATCAGGCACCTGGGCAGCTGACTTTACTTACCCCTGGAAACAGGCCATCCTTTGTGCCCAACTCCCTCTGCCGGTCCCACAGCTTCGGCCACCTACAATCCTGAACGGAACAGGAGTTCTTCCAGATGCAAGCTGCCACAAGCTGGAAACGTGGCTTCCCATGGAGGGCCAAAGGCCTCCTACAAACTGACATCAGGCACCTGGGCAGCTGACTTTACTTACCCCTGGAAACAGCCCATCCTTTGTGCCCAAATCCCTCTGCCGGGCACCTGGCCTCGGCCACCTACAATCCCGTACGGAACAGCATTTCTTCCAGATGCAAGCTGCCACAAGCTGGAAGAATGGCTTCCCTTGGAGGGCCAAATGCCTCCTACAAACTGACATCAGGCACCTGGGCAGCTGACTTTACTTTCCTCATGAAACAGGACATCATTTGTTCCCAACTCCCTCTGCCGGGCACCTGGCCTCGGCCACCTACAATCCCGAACGGAACAGGATTTCTTCCAGATGCAAGCTGCCACAAACTGGAAGCCTCGCTGCCCTTGGAGGGCCAAAGGCCTCCTACAAACTGACATCAGGCACCTGGGCAGCTGACTTTACTTACCCCTGGAAACAGGCCATCCTTTGTGCCCAACTCCCTCTGCCGGGCGCCTGGCCTCGGCCACCTTCAATCCCGAACGGAACAGCATTTCTTCCAGATGCAAGCTGCCACAAGCAGGAAGACTAGCTTCCCTTGGAGGGCCAAAGGCCTCCTACAAACTGACATCAGGCACCTGGGCAGCTGACTTTACTTACCCCTGGAAACAGCCCATCCTTTGTGCCCAACTCCCTCTGCCGGGCACCAGGCCTCGGCCGCCTACAATCCTGAACGGAACAGGATTTCATCCAGATGCAAGCTGCCACAAGCAGGAAGCCTGGCATCCCTTGGAGGGCCGAAGGCCGCCGACAAACTGACATCAGGCACGTGGGCAGCTGACTTTACTTACCCCTCTAAACAGGACATCCTTTGTGCCCAACTCCCTCTGCCGGGCACCTGGTCTCGGACACCTACAATCCCGAACGAAACAGCATTCCTTCCTGATGCATGCTGCCACAAGCAGGAAGCCTGGCTTCCCATGGAGGGCCAAAGGCCTCCTACAAACTGACATCAGGCACCTGGGCAGCTGACTTTAGTTACTTCTGGAAACAGGACATCCTTTGTGCCCAACTCTCTCATCCGGGCAACTGGCCTCGGCCACCTACAATCCCGAACGGAACAGCATTTCTTCCAGATGCAAGCTGCCTTGAACAGGAAGACTTGCTTCCCCTGGAGGGCCAAAGGCCTCCTACAAACTGACATCAGGCACCTGGGCAGCTGACTTTACTTACCCCTGGATACAGGCCATCCTTTGTGCCCAACTCCCTCTGCCGGGCACCTGGCCTCGGCCACCTACAATCCTGAACGGAACAGGACTTCTTCCAGATGCAAGCTGCCACAATCTGGAAGCCTGGCTTTCCTTAGAGGACCAAAGGCCTCCTACAAACTGACATCAGGCACCTGGGCAGCTGACTTTACTTACCCCTGGAAACAGGCCATCATTTGTGCCCAACTCCCTCTGCTGGGAACCTGGCCTCGGCCACCTACAATCCCGAACGGAACAGGATTTCTTCCAGATGCAAGCTGCCACAAACTGGAAGCCTGGCTTCCCATGGAGAGCCAAAGGCCTCCTACAAACTTACATCCGGCACCTGGGTAGCTGACTTTACTTACCCCTGGAAACAGGACATCATTTGTGCCCAACTCCCTCTGCCGGGCACCAGGCCTTGGCCACCTACAATCCCGAACGTAAAATGATTTCTTCCAGATGCAAGCTGCCACAAGCAGGAAACCTGGCTTCCCATGGAGGTCCAAAGGCCTCCTACAAACTGACATCAGGCACCTGGGCAGCTGACTTTACTTACCCCTGGAAACAGCCCATCCTTTGTGTCCAACTCCCTCAGCCGGGCACCCAGCTCCGGCCTCCTACAATCCCGAACGGAACAGGATTTCTTCCAGATGCAAGCTGCCACAAGCAGGAAGCCTGGCTTCCCCATGGAGGGCCAAAGGCCTCCTACAAACTGACATCAGGCACCTGGGCAGCTGACTTTACTTACCCCTGGAAACAGCCCATCTTTGTGCCCAACTCCCTCTGCCGGGCACCAGGCCTCGGTCACCTACAATCCTGAACGGAAAAGCATTTCTTCCAGATGCAAGCTGCCACAAGCAGAAAATCTGGCTTCCCATGGAGGGCCAAAGGCCTCCTACAAACTGAAATCAGGCACTTGGGCAGCTGACTTTACTTTCCTCATGAAACAGGCCATCATTTGTGCCCAACTCTCTCTGCCGGGCACCTGGCCTTGGCCACCTACAATCCCGAACGGAACAGCATTTCTTCCAGATGCAAGCTGCCTTGAACAGGAAGACTTGCTTCCCTTGGAGGGCCAAAGGCCTCCTACAAACTGACATCAGGCACCTGGGCAGCTGACTTTACTTACCCCTGGAAACAGGCCATCCTTTGTGCCCAACCCCCACTGCCGGGCACCATGCCTCGCCCACCTACAATCTTGAACGGGACAAGATTTCTTCCAGATGCAAGCTGCCACAAGCAGGAAGCCTGGCTTCCCATGGAGGGCCAAAGGCCTCCTACAAACTGACATCAGGAACCTGGGCAGCTGACTTTACTTACTTCTTGAAACAGGACATCCTTTTTGCCCAACTCTCTCAACCGGGCAACTGGGCTCGGCCACCTACAATCCCGAACGGAACAGGATTTCTTCCAGATGCAAGCTGCCTTGAACAGGAAGACTTGCTTCCCTTGGAGGGCCAAAGGCCTCCTACAAACTGACATCAGGCACCTGGGTAGCTGACTTTACTTACCCCTGGAAACAGCCCATCCTTTGTGCCCAACTCCCTCTGCCGGGCATCAGGCCTCAGCCACCTACAATCCCGAACGGAACAGGATTTCTTCCAGATGCAAGCTGCCACAAGCTGGAAGCCTGGCTTACCTTAGAGGAGTAAAATCCTCCTACAAACTTACATCAGGCACCTGGGCAGCTGACTTTACTTACCCCTGGAAACAGGCCATCATTTGTGCCCAACTCCCTCTGCCGGGCACCAGGCCTTGGCCACCTACAATCCCGAACGGAACAGGATTTCTTCCAGATGCAAGCTGCCACAAGCAGGAAACGTGGCTTCCCATGGAGGGCCAAAGGCCTCCTACAAACTGACATCAGGCACCTGGGCAGCTGACTTTACTTTCCTCATGAAACAGGCCATCATTTGTGCCCAACTCCCTCTGCCGGGCACCTGGCCTCGGCCACCTACAATCCCGAACGGAACAGGATTTCTTCCAGATGCAAGCTGCCACAAACTGGAAGCCTGGCTTCCCTTGGAGGGCCAAAGGCCTCCTACAAACTGACATCAGGCACCTGGGCAGCTGACTTTACTTACCCCTGGAAACAGGCCATCCTTTGTGCCCAACTCCCTTTGCCGGGCACCAGGCCTCGGCCACCTACAATCCCGAACGGAATAGGATTTCTTCCAGATGCAAGCTGCCACAAGCAGGAAACCTGGCTTCACATCGAGGGCCAAAGGCCTCCTACAAACTGACATCAGGCACCTGGGCAGCTGACCTTACTTACCCCTGGAAACAGCCCATCCTTTGTGTCCATCTGCCTCAGCCGGGCACCCTGCTCCGGCCACCTACAATCCCGAACGGAACAGCATTTCTTCCAGATGCAAGCTGCCACAAGCAGGAAGCCTGGCTTCCCTTGGAGGGCCAAAGGCCTCCTACAAACTGACATCAGGCACCTGGGCAGCTGACTTTACTTACCCCTGGAAACAGGCCATCCTTTGTGCCCAACTCGCTCTGCCGGGCACCTGGCCTCGGCCACCTACAATCCCGAACGGAACAGGAGTTCTTCCAGATGTAAGCTGCCACAAGCTGGAAACGTGGCTTCACTTGGAGGGCCAAAGGCCTCCTACAAACTGACATCAGGCGCCAGGGCAGCTGACTTTACTAACCCCTGGAAACAGGCCATCCTTTGTGCCCAATTCCCTTTGCCGGGCACCTGGCCTCGGTCACCTACAATCCCGAACGGAACAGGATTTCTTCCCGAAGCAAGCTGCCTCTAGCTGGAAGCCTGGCTTCCCATGGAGGACCAAAGGCCTCCTACAAACTGACATCAGGCACTTGGGCAGCTGACATTACTTTCCTCATGAAATAGGCCATCATTTGTGCCCAACTCCCTCTGCTGGGCACCTGGCCTCGGGCACCTACAATCCCGAACGGAACAGGATTTCTTTCAGATGCAAGCTGCCACACACTGGAAGCCTGGCTTCCCATGGAGGGCCAAAGGCCTCCTACAAACTGACATCAAGCACCTGGGCAGCTGACTTTATTTACCCCTGGAGACAGGTCATCCTTTGTGCCCAACTCCCTCTGCCGGGCACCTGGCCTCGGCCACCTACAATCCCGAACGGAACAGGATTTCTTCCAGATGCAAGCTGCCATAAGCTGGAAGAATGGCTTCCCTTGGAGGGCCAAAGGCCTCCTACAAACTGACATCAGGCACCTGGGCAGCTGACTTTACTTACCCCGGGAAACAGGCCATCCTTTGTGCCCAACTCCCTCAGCCCAGCAACTGGCCTCGGCCACCTACAACCCCGAACGAAACAGGAGTTCTTCCAGATGCAAGCTGCCACAAGCTGGAAACGTGGCTTCACTTGGAGGGTCAAAGGCCTCCTAAAAACTGACATCAGGCACCTGGGCAGCTGACTTTACTTACCCCTGGAAACAGGCCATCCTTTGTGCCCAACTCCCTCTGCCGGGCACCTGGCCTCGGCCACCTACAATCCCGAACAGAACAGGATTTCATCCCGATGCAAGCTGCCACTAGCTGGAAGCCTGGCTTCCCATGGAGGGCCAAAGGCCTCCTACAAACTGACATCAGGCACCTGGGCAGCTGACTTTACTTACCCCTGGAAACAGGCCATCCTTTGTGCCCAACTCCCTCAGCCCAGCAACTGGCCTCGGCCACCTACAATCCCGAACGGAACAGGAGTTCTTCCAGATGCAAGCAGCCTTGAACAGGAAGACTAGCTTCCCTTGGAGGGCCAAAGGCCTCCTACAAACTGACATCAGGCACCTGGGCAGCTGACTTTACTTTCCTCATGAAACAGGCCATCATTTGTGCCCAACTCCCTCTGCCGGGCACCTGGCCTCGGCCACCTACAATCCCGAACGGAACAGGATTTCTTCCAGATGCAAGCTGCCACAAACTGGAAGCCTGGCTTCCCTTGGAGGGCCAAAGGCCTCCCACAAACTGACATCAGGCACCTGGGCAGCTGACTTTACTTACCCCTGGAAACAGGCCATCCTTTGTGCCCAACTCCCTCTGCCGGGCACCAGGACTCGGCCACCTACAATCCCGAACGGAATAGGATTTCTTCCAGATGCAAGCTGCCACAAGTAGGAAACCTGGCTTCCCATGGAGGGCCAAAGGCCTCCTACAAACTGACATCAGGCACCTGGGCAGCTGACCTTACTTACCCCTGGAAACAGCCCATCCTTTGTGTCCATCTGCCTCAGCCGGGCACACTGCTCCGGCCACCTACAATCCCGAACGGAACAGCATTTCTTCCAGATGCAAGCTGCCACAAGCAGGAAGCCTGGCTTCCCTTGGAGGGCCAAAGGCCTCCTACAAACTGACATCAGGCACCTGGGCAGCTGACTTTACTTACCCCTGGAAACAGGCCATCCTTTGTGCCCAACTCGCTCTGCCGGGCACCTGGCCTCGGCCACCTACAATCCCGAACGGAACAGGAGTTCTTCCAGATGTAAGCTGCCACAAGCTGGAAACGTGGCTTCACTCGGAGGGCCAAAGGCCTCCTACAAACTGACATCAGGCGCCAGGGCAGCTGACTTAACTAACCCCTGGAAACAGGCCATCCTTTGTGCCCAACTCTCTTTGCCGGGCACCTGGCCTCGGCCACCTACAATCCCGAACGGAACAGGATTTCTTCCCGAAGCAAGCTGCCACTAGCTGGAAGCCTGGCTTCCCATGGAGGACCAAAGGCCTCCTACAAACTGACATCAGGCACTTGGGCAGCTGACATTACTTTCCTCATGAAATAGGCCATCATTTGTGCCCAACTCCCTCTTCTGGGCACCTGGCCTCGGCCACCTACAATCCCGGACGGAACAGGATTTCTTCCAGATGCAAGCTGCCAAAAGCTGGAAGAATGGCTTCCCTTGGAGGGCCAAAGGCCTCCTACAAACTGACATCAGGCACCTGGGCAGCTGACTTTACTTACCCCTGGAAACAGCCCATCCTTTGTGCCCAACTCTTTCAGCCCAGCAACTGGCCTCGGCCACCTACAATCCCGAACGGAACAGGATTTCTTCCAGATGCAAGCTGCCTTGAACAGGAAGACTAGCTTCCCTTGGAGGGCCAAAGGCCTCCTACAAACTGACATCAGGCACCTGGGCAGCTGACTTTACTTTCCTCATGAAACAGGCCATCATTTGTGCCCAACTCCCTCTGCCGGGCACCTGGCCTCGGCCACCTACAATCCCGAACGGAAAAGGATTTCTTCCAGATGCAAGCTGCCACAAACTGGAAGCCTGGCTTCCCTTGGAGGGCCAAAGGCCTCCTACAAACTGACATCAGGCACCTGGGCAGCTGACTTTACTTACCCCCGGAAACAGCCCATCCTTTGTGCCCAACTCCCTCAGCCCAGCAACTGGCCTCGGCCACCTACAATCCCGAACGGAACAGGATTTCTTCCAGATGCAAGCTGCCTTGAACAGGAAGACTAGCTTCCCTTGGAGGGCCAAAGGCCTCCTACAAACTGACATCAGGCACCTGGGCAGCTGAATTTACTTTCCTCATGAAACAGGCCATCATTTGTGCCCAACTCCCTCTGCCGGGCACCTGGCCTCGGCCACCTACAATCCCGAACGGAAAAGGATTTCTTCCAGATGCAAGCTGCCACAAGCTGGAACGTGACTTCACTTGGAGGGCCAAAGGCCTCCTACAAACTGACATCAGGCACCTGGGCAGCTGACCTTACTTACCCCTGGAAACAGGACATGCTTTGTGCCCAACTCCCTCTGCCGGGCACCCTGCTCCGGCCACCAACAATCCCGAACGGAACAGCATTTCTTCCAGATGCTAGCTGCCACAAGCAGGAAGCCTGGCTTCCCTTGGAGGACCAAAGGCCTCCTACAAACTGACATCAGGTACCTGGGCAGCTGACTTTACTTACCCCTGGAAACAGGCAAGCCTTTGTGCCCAACTCCCCCTGCCGGGCGCCTGGCCTCGGCCACCTACAATCCGGAACGGAACAGGAGTTCTTCCAGATGCAAGCTGCCCCAAGCTGGAAACGTGGCTTCCCTTGGAGGGCAAAAGGCCTCCTACAAAGTGACATCAGGCACCTGGGCAGCTGACTTTACTTACCCCTGGAAACTGGACATCCTTTGTGCCCAACTCCCTCAGCCGGGCACCTGGCCTCGGCCACCTACAATCCCGAACGGAACAGCATTTCTTCCAGATGCAAGCTGCCACAGGCAGGAAGAATGGCTTCCCTTGGAGGGCCAAAGGCCTCCTACAAACTGACATCAGGCACCTGGGCAGCTGACTTTACTTACCTCTGGAAACAGGCCATCATTTGTGCCCAACTCCCTCAGCCCAGCAACTGGCCTTGGCCACCTACAATCCCGAACGGAACAGGATTTCTTCCAGATGCAAGCTGCCTTGAACAGGAAGACTAGCTTCCCTTGGAGGGCCAAAGGCCTCCTACAAACTGACATCAGGCACCTGGGCTGCTGACTTTACTTTCCTAAAGAAATAGGCCATCATTTGTGCCCAACTCCAGCTACCGGGCACCTGGCCTCGGCCACCTACAATCCCGAACGGAACAGGATTTCTTCCAGAGGCAAGCTGCCACAAACTGGAAGCCTGTCTTCCCTTGGAGGGCCAAAGCCTCCTACAAACTGACATCAGGCACCTGGGCAGCTGACTTTACTTACCCGTGGAAACAGCCCATTCTTTGTGCCCAACACCCTCTGCCGGCACCAGGCCTCGGCCACCTACAATCCCGAACGGAATAGGATTTCTTCCAGATGCAAGCTGCCACAAGCAGGAAACCTGGCTTCCCATGGAGGGCCAAAGGCCTCCTACAAACTTACATCAGGCCCCTGGGGAGCTGACTTTACTTACCCCTGGAAACAGGACATGTTTTTTGCCCAACTCCCTCTGCCGGGCACCTGGCCTCGGCCACCTTCAATCCCGAACGGAACAGCATTTCTTCCAGATGCAAGCTGCCACAGGCAGGAAGCCTGGCTTCCCATGGAGGGCCAAAGGCCTCCTACAAACTGACATCAGGCACCTGGGCACCTGACTATACTTACCCCTGGAAACAGCCCATCCTTTGTGCCCAACTCCCCCTGCCAGGCACCTGGCCTCGGCCACCTAGAATCCCGAACGGAACAGGAGTTCTTCCAGATGCAAGCTGCCACAAGCTGGAAACGTGGCTTCACTTGGAGGGTCAAAGGCCTCCTACAAACTGACATCAGGCACCTGGGCAGCTGACTTTATTTACCCCTGGAAACAGGCCATCCTTTGTGCCCAACTCCCCTCTGCCGGGCACCTGGCCTCGGCCACGTACAATCCCGAACGGAACAGGATTTCTTCCCGATGCAAGCTTCCACTAGCTGGAAGCCTGGCTTCCCATAGAGGACCAAAGGCCTCCTACAAACTGACATCAGGCACTTGGGCAGCTGACTTTACTTTCTTCATGAAACAGGCCATCCTTTGTGCCCAACTCCCGCTGCTGGGCACCTGGCCTCGGCCACCTACAATCCCGAACGGAACAGGATTTCTTTCAGATGCAAGCTGCCACAAACTGGAAGCCTGGCTTCCCTTGGAGGGCCAAAGGCCTCCTACAAACTGACATCAGGCACCTGGGCAGCTGACTTTACTTACCCCTGGAAACAGGCCATCCTTTGTGCCCAACTCCTTCTGCCGGGCACCTGGCCTCGGCCACCTACAATCCCGAACGGAACAGGATTTCTTCCAGATTCAAGCTGCCACAAACTGGAAGACAAGCTTCCCTTGGAGGGCCAAAGGCCTCCTACAAACTGACATCAGGCACCTGGGCAGCTGACTTTACTTACCCCTGGAAACAGGCCATCCTTTGTGCCCAACTCCCTCTGCCGGGCCCACAGCTTTGGCCACCTACAATCCCGAACGGAACAGGAGTTCTTCCAGATGCAAGTTGCCACAAGCTGGAAATGTGGCTTCACATGGAAGGCCAAAGGCCTCCTAAAAACTGACATCAGGCACCTGGGCAGCTGACTTTACTTACTTCTTGAAACAGGACATCCTTTTTGCCCAACTCTCTCAAGCGGGCAACTGGGCTCGGCCACCTACAATCCCGAACGGAACAGGATTTCTTCCAGATGCAAGCTGCCACAAGCTGGAAGCCTGGCTTACCTTAGAGGAGTAAAATCCTCCTACAAACTTACATCAGGCACCTGGGCAGCTGACTTTACTTACCCCTGGAAACAGGCCATCATTTGTGCCCAACTCCCTCTGCCGGGCACCTGGCCTCGGCCACCTACAATCCCGAACGGAACAGGATTTCTTCCAGATGCAAGCTGCCACAAACTGGAAGCCTGGCTTCCCTTGGAGGGCCAAAGGCCTCCTACAAACTGACATCAGGCACCTGGGCAGCTGACTTTACTTACCCCTGGAAACAGGCCATCCTTTGTGCCCAACTCCCTCTGCCGGGCACCAGGCCTCGGCCACCTACAATCCCGAACGGAATAGGATTTCTTCCAGATGCAAGCTGCCACAAGCAGGAAACCTGGCTTCACATCGAGGGCCAAAGGCCTCCTACAAACTGACATCAGGCACCTGGGCAGCTGACCTTACTTACCCCTGGAAACAGCCCATCCTTTGTGTCCATCTGCCTCAGCCGGGCACCCTGCTCCGGCCACCTACAATCCCGAACGGAACAGCATTTCTTCCAGATGCAAGCTGCCACAAGCAGGAAGCCTGGCTTCCCTTGGAGGGCCAAAGGCCTCCTACAAACTGACATCAGGCACCTGGGCAGCTGACTTTACTTACCCCTGGAAACAGGCCATCCTTTGTGCCCAACTCGCTCTGCCGGGCACCTGGCCTCGGCCACCTACAATCCCGAACGGAACAGGAGTTCTTCCAGATGTAAGCTGCCGCAAGCTGGAAACGTGGCTTCACTTGGAGGGCCAAAGGACTCCTACAAACTGACATCAGGCGCCAGGGCAGCTGACTTTACTAACCCCTGGAAACAGGCCATCCTTTGTGCCCAATTCCCTTTGCCGGGCACCTGGCCTCGGTCACCTACAATCCCGAACGGAACAGGATTTCTTCCCGAAGCAAGCTGCCTCTAGCTGGAAGCCTGGCTTCCCATGGAGGACCAAAGGCCTCCTACAAACTGACATCAGGCACTTGGGCAGCTGACATTACTTTCCTCATGAAATAGGCCATCATTTGTGCCCAACTCCCTCTGCTGGGCACCTGGCCTCGGGCACCTACAATCCCGAACGGAACAGGATTTCTTTCAGATGCAAGCTGCCACACACTGGAAGCCTGGCTTCCCATGGAGGGCCAAAGGCCTCCTACAAACTGACATCAGGCACCTGGGCAGCTGACTTTACTTACCCCTGGAAACAGGTCATCCTTTGTGCCCAACTCCCTCTGCCGGGCACCTGGCCTCGGCCACCTACAATCCCGAACGGAACAGGATTTCTTCCAGATGCAAGCTGCCATAAGCTGGAGGAATGGCTTCCCTTGGAGGGCCAAAGGCCTCCTACAAACTGACATCAGGCACCTGGGCAGCTGACTTTACTTACCCCTGGAAACAGGCCATCCTTTGTGCCCAACTCCCTCTGCCGGGCCCACAGCTTTGGCCACCTACAATCCCGAACGGAACAGGAGTTCTTCCAGATGCAAGTTGCCACAAGCTGGAAATGTGGCTTCACATGGAGGGCCAAAGGCCTCCTAAAAACTGACATCAGGCACCTGGGCAGCTGACTTTACTTTCCTTAAGAACGGGCCATCATTTGTGCCCAACTCCCTCTGCCGGGCACCTGGCCTCGGCCACCTACAATCCCGAACGGAACAGGATTTCTTCCAGATGCAAGCTGCCACAAACTGGAAACCTGTCTTCCCTTGGAGGGCCAAAGGCCTCCTACAAACTGACATCAGGCACCTGGGCAGCTGACTTTACTTAGCATTGGAAACAGGCCATCCTTTGTGCCCAACTCCCTCAGCCGGGCACCCTGCTCCGGCCACCTGCAATCCCGAACGGAACAGCATTTCTTCCAGATGCAAGCTGCCACAAATTGGAAGCCTGTCTTCCCTTGGATGGCCAAAGGCCTCCTACAAACTGACATCAGGCACCTGGGCAGCTGACTTTACTTACACGTGGAAACAGCCCATTCTTTGTGCCCAACACCCTCTGCCGGCACCAGGCCTCGGCCACCTACAATCCCGAACGGAATAGGATTTCTTCCAGATGCAAGCTGCCACAAGCAGGAAACCTGGCTTCCCATGGAGGGCCAAAGGCCTCCTACAAACTTACATCAGGCCCGTGGGGAGCTGACTTTACTTACCCCTGGAAACAGGACATGTTTTTTGCCCAACTCCCTCTGCCGGGCACCTGGCCTCGGCCACCTACAATCCCGAACGGAACAGCATTTCTTCCAGATGCAAGCTGCCACAGGCAGGAAGCCTGGCTTCCCATGGAGGGCCAAAGGCCTCCTACAAACTGACATCAGGCACCTGGGCACCTAACTATACTTACTCCTGGAAACAGCCCATCCTTTGTGCCCAACTCCCCCTGCCAGGCACCGGGCCTCGGCCACCTACAATCCCGAACGGAACAGGAGTTCTTCCAGATGCAAGCTGCCACAAGCTGGAAGCCTGTCTTCCCTTGGAGGGCCAAAGGCCTCCTACAAACTGACATCAGGCACCTGGGCAGCTGACTTTACTTACTCGTGGAAACAGCCCATTCTTTGTGCCCAACTCCCTCTGCCGGCACCAGGCCTCGGCCACCTACAATCCCGAACGGAATAGGATTTCTTCCAGATGCAAGCTGCCACAAGCAGGAAACCTGGCTTCCCATGGAGGGCCAAAGGCCTCCTACAAACTTACATCAGGCCCCTGGGGAGCTGACTTTACATACCCCTGGAAACAGGACATCCTTTGTGCCCAACTCCCTCTGCCGGGCACCTGGCCTCGGCCACCTACAATCCCGAACGGAACAGCATTTCTTCCAGATGGAGGCTGCCACAGGCAGGAAGCCTGGCTTCCCATGGAGGGCCAAAGGCCTCCTACAAACTGACATCAGGCACCTGGGCAGCTGACCTTACTTACCCCTGGAAACAGCCCATCCTTTGTGCCCAACTCCCTCAGCCTGGCACCCATCTCCGGCCACCTAAAATCCCAAACGGAACAGCATTTCTTCCCGATGCAAGCTGCCACAAGCAGGAAGCCTGGCTTCTCCTGGATGGCCAAAGGCCTCCTACAAACTGACATCAGGCACCTGGGCACCTGACTTTACTTACCCCTGGAAACAGCCCATCCTTTGTGCCCAACTCCCCCTGCCAGGCACCTGGCCTCGGCCACCTACAATCCCGAACGGAACAGGAGTTCTTCCAGATGCAAGCTGCCACAAGCAGGAAGCCTGGCTTCACTTGGAGGGCCAAAGGCCTCCTACAAACTGACATCAGGCACCTGGGCAGCTGACTTTACTTACCCCTGGAAACAGGACATCCTTTGTGCCCAACTCCCTCTGCCAAGCACCAGGCCTTGCCCACCTACAATCCCGAACGGAACAGGATTTCTTCCAGATGCAAGCTGCCACAAACTGGAAGACAAGCTTCCCTTGGAGGGCCAAAGGCCGCCTACAAACTGACATCAGGCACCTGGGCAGCTGACTTTACTTACCCCTGGAAACAGCCCATCCTTTGTGCCCAACTCCCTCTGCCGGGCACCAGGCCTTGCCCACCTACAATCCCGAACGGAACAGAATTTCTTCCAGATGCAAGCTGCCACAAACTGGAAGCCTGGCTTCCCTTGGAGGGCCAAAGGCCTCCTACAAACTGACATCAGGCACTTGGCAGCTGACTTTACTTACCCCTGGAAACAGCCCATCCTTTGTGCCTAACTCCCTCTGCCGGGCACCAGGCCTCGCCCACCTACAATCCCGAACGGAACAGCATTTCTTCCAGATGCAAGCTGCCACAAACTGGAAGCCTGGCTTCCCTTGGAGGGCCAAAGGCCTCCTACAAACTGACATCAGGCACCTGGGCAGCTGACTTTACTTACCCCTGGAAACAGCCCATCCTTTGTGCCCAACTTCCTCTGCCGGGCACCTGGCCTCTGCCACCGACAATCCTGAACGGAACAGGATTTCTTCCAGATGCAAGCTGCCACAAGCAGTAAGCCTGGCTTCCCATGGAGGGCCAAAGGCCTCCTACAAACTGACATCAGGCACGTGGGCAGCTGACTTTACTTACCCCTCTAAACAGGACATCCTTTGTGCCCAACTCCCTCTGCCGGGCACGTGGACTCGGCCACCTACAATCCCGAACGGAACAGGATTTCTTCCCGATGCAAGCTGCCACAAGCTGGAAGACTGGTTTCCAATGGAGGACCAAAGGCCTCCTACAAACTGACATCAGGCACCTGGGCAGCTGACTTTACTTACTCCTGGAAAGAGCCCATCCTTTGTGCCCAACTCCCTCTGCCGGGCACCAGGCCTCGGCCACCTACAATCCTGAACGGAACAGGATTTCTTCCAGATGCAAGCTGCCACAAGCAGGAAGCCTGGCTTCCCATGGAGGGCCAAAGGCCTCCTACAAACTGACATCAGGCACGTGGGCAGCTGACTTTACTTAACCCTCTAAACAGGACATCCTTTGAGCCCAACTCCCTCAGCCGGGCACCTGGCCTCGGCCACCTACAATCCCGAACGAAACAGCATTTCTTCCAGATGCAAGCTGCCACAAGCTGGAAGACTAGCTTCCCTTGGAGGGCCAAAGGCCTCCTACAAACTGACATCAGGCACCTGGGCAGCTGACTTTACTTACACGTGGAAACAGCCCATTCTTTGTGCCCAACACCCTCTGCCGGCACCAGGCCTCGGCCACCTACAATCCCGAACGGAATAGGATTTCTTCCAGATGCAAGCTGCCACAAGCAGGAAACCTGGCTTCCCATGGAGGGCCAAAGGCCTCCTACAAACTTACATCAGGCCCGTGGGGAGCTGACTTTACTTACCCCTGGAAACAGGACATGTTTTTTGCCCAACTCCCTCTGCCGGGCACCTGGCCTCGGCCACCTACAATCCCGAACGGAACAGCATTTCTTCCAGATGCAAGCTGCCACAGGCAGGAAGCCTGGCTTCCCATGGAGGACCAAAGGCCTCCTACAAACTGACATCAGGCACCTGGGCACCTAACTATACTTACCCCTGGAAACAGCCCATCCTTTGTGCCCAACTCCCCCTGCCAGGCACCTGGCCTCGGCCACCTACAATCCCGAACGGAACAGGAGTTCTTCCAGATGCAAGCTGCCACAAGCTGGAAGCCTGTCTTCCCTTGGAGGGCCAAAGGCCTCCTACAAACTGACATCAGGCACCTGGGCAGCTGACTTTACTTACCCGTGGAAACAGCCCATTCTTTGTGCCCAACACCCTCTGCCGGCACCAGGCCTCGGCCACCTACAATCCCGAACGGAATAGGATTTCTTCCAGATGCAAGCTGCCACAAGCAGGAAACCTGGCTTCCCATGGAGGGCCAAAGGCCTCCTACAAACTTACATCAGGCCCCTGGGGAGCTGACTTTACTTACCCCTGGAAACAGGACATCCTTTGTGCCCAACTCCCTCTGCCGGGCACCTGGCCTCGGCCACCTACAATCCCGAACGGAACAGCATTTCTTCCAGATGGAGGCTGCCACAGGCAGGAAGCCTGGCTTCCCATGGAGGGCCAAAGGCCTCCTACAAACTGACATCAGGCACCTGGGCAGCTGACCTTACTTACCCCTGGAAACAGCCCATCCTTTGTGCCCAACTCCCTCAGCCTGGCACCCATCTCCGGCCACCTAAAATCCCAAACGGAACAGCATTTCTTCCTGATGCAAGCTGCCACAAGCAGGAAGCCTGGCTTCTCCTGGATGGCCAAAGGCCTCCTACAAACTGACATCAGGCACCTGGGCACCTGACTTTACTTACCCCTGGAAACAGCCCATCCTTTGTGCCCAACTCCCCCTGCCAGGCACCTGGCCTCGGCCACCTACAATCCCGAACGGAACAGGAGTTCTTCCAGATGCAAGCTGCCACAAGCAGGAAGCCTGGCTTCACTTGGAGGGCCAAAGGCCTCCTACAAACTGACATCAGGCACCTGGGCAGCTGACTTTACTTACCCCTGGAAACAGGACATCCTTTGTGCCCAACTCCCTCTGCCAAGCACCAGGCCTTGCCCACCTACAATCCCGAACGGAACAGGATTTCTTCCAGATGCAAGCTGCCACAAACTGGAAGACAAGCTTCCCTTGGAGGGCCAAAGG
>NW_027095301.1:0-25375 GCF_029207755.1 Chamaea fasciata | reverse complement strand
TCCAGTTTGTGGCAGCTTGCATCTGGAAGAAATCCTGTTCCGTTCGGGATTGTAGGTGGCCGAGGCCAGGTGCCCAGAAGAGGGAGTTGGGCAAAAATAATGGCCTGTTTCCAAGGGGTAAGTAAAGTCAGCTGCCCAGGTGCCTGATGTCAGTTTGTAGGAGGCCTTTGGCCCTCAAGGGAAGTAAGTCTTCCAGTTACTGGCAGCTTGCATCTGGAAGAAATCCTGTTCCGTTCGGGATTGTAGGTGGCCGAGGCCAGGTGACCTGAAGAGGGAGATGGGCAGAAAGGATGGCCTGTTTCCAGGGGTAAGTAAAGTCAGCTGCCCAGGTGCTTGATGTCAGTTTGTAGGAGGGCTTTGGCCCTCCAAGGCAAGCAAGTCTTCCAGCTTGTGGCAGCTTGCATCTGGAAGAAATCCTGTTCCGTTCGGGATTGTAGGTGGCTGAGGCCTGGTGCCCAGCTGAGGGAGTTTGGCAGTAAGGATGGCCTGTTTCCAGGGGTAAGTAAAGTCAGCTGCCCAGGTGCCTGATGTCAGTTTGTAGGAGGCCTTTGGCCCTCCAAGGGAAGTAAGTCTTCCTGCTTGTGGCAGCTTGCATCTGGAAGAAATCCTGTTCCGTTCGGGATTGTAGGTGGCCGGAGCCGGGTGCCCGGCTGAGGGAGATGGAAAAAAAGGATGGCCTGTTTCCAGGGGTAAGTAAAGTCAGCTGCCCAGGTGCCTGGTGTCAGTTTGTAGGAGGCCTTTGGCTCTCCAAGGGAAGCTAGTCTTCCAGTTTGTGGCAGCTTGCATCTGGAAGAAATCCTGTTTCCGTTCGGGATTGTAGGTGACCGAGGCCAGGTGCCCCGCAGAGGGAGTTGGGCACAAAGGATGGCCTGTTTCCAGGGGTAAGTAAAGTCAGCTGCCCAGGTGCCTGATGTCAGTTTATACGAGGCGTTTGGCCTTCCCAGGGAAGTAAGTCTTCCAGTTTGTGGCAGCTTGCATCTGGAAGAAATCCTGTTCCGTTCGGGATTGTAGGTGGCTGAGGCCTGGTGCCCGGCAGAAGGAGTTTGGCACAAAGGATGGCCTGCTTCCTGGGGTAAGTAAAGTCAGCTGCCCAAGTTCCTGGTGTCAGTTTGTAGGAGGCCTTTGGCCCTCCTAGAGAAGTAAGTCTTCCTGCTTGTGGCAGCTTGCATCTGGAAGAAATCCTGTTCCGTTCGGGATTGTAGGTGGCCGAAGCCGGGTGCCCGGCTGAGGGAGATGGAAAAAAAGGATGGCCTGTTTCCAGGGGTAAGTAAAGTCAGCTGCCCAGGTGCCTGATGTCAGTTTGTAGGAGGCCTTTGGCCTCCAAGGGAAGCTAGTCTTCCAGTTTGTGGCAGCTTGCATCTGGAAGAAATCCTGTTCCGTTCGGAATTGTAGGTGGTCGAGGCCAGGTGCCCGGCAGAGGGAGTTGGGCAAAAAGGATGGCCTGTTTCCAGGGGTAAGTTAAGTCACCTGCCCAGGTGCTTGATGTCAGTTTGTAGGAGGCCTTTGGCTCTCCAACGGAAGCAAATCTTCCAGTTTGTGGCAGCTTGCATCTGGAAGAAATCCTGTTCCGTTCGGGATTGTAGGTGGCCGAGGCCAGGTGCCCGGCAGAGGGAGTTGGGCAAAAATAATGGCCTGTTTCCAGGGGTAAGTAAAGTCAGCTGCCCAGGTGCCTGGTGTCAGTTTGTAGGAGGCCTTTGGCCCTCCAAGGGAAGCTAGTCTTCCAGTTTGTGGCAGCTTGCATCTGGAAGAAATCCTGTTCCGTTCGGAATTGTAGGTGGCTGAGGCCTGGTGCCCGGCAGAAGGAGTTGGGAACAACAAATGGCCTGTTTCCAGAGGTAAGTAAAGACAGCTGCCCAGGCGCCTGATGTCAGTTTGTAGGAGGCCTTTGGCCCTCCAAGGGAAGCTAGTCTTCAGTTTGTGGCAGCTTGCATCTGGAAGAAATCCTGTTCCGTTCGGGATTGTAGGTGCCGAGGCCTGGTGCCCAACAGAGGGAGTTGTGCACAAAGGATGGCCTGTTTCCAGGGGTAAGTAAAGTCAGCTGCCCAGGTGCTTGATGTCAGTTTGTAGGAGGCCTTTGGCCCTCCAACGGAAGTAAGTCTTCCAGTTTGTGGCAGCTTGCATCTGGAAGAAATCCTGTTCCGTTCGGGATTGTAGGTGGCCGGAGCCGGGTGCCCGGCTGAGGGAGATGGAAAAAAAGGATGGCCTGTTTCCAGGGGTAAGTAAAGTCAGCTGCCCAGGTGCCTGATGTCAGTTTGTAGGAGGCCTTTGGCCCTCCATGGGAAGCTAGTCTTCCAGTTTGTGGCAGCTTGCATCTGGATGAAATCCTGTTCCGTTCGGGATTGTAGGTGGCTGAGGCCTGGTGCCCGGCAGAAGGAGTTGGGAACAAAGGATGGCCTGTTTCCAGGGGTAAGTAAAGTCAGCTGCCCAGGTGCCTGGTGTCAGTTTGTAGGAGGCCTTTGGCCCTCCAAGGGAAGCAAGTCTTCCAGCTTGTGGCAGCTTGAATCTGGAAGAAATCCTGTTTTGTTCGGGATTGTAGGTGGTTGAGGCCAGGTGCCCGGCAGAGGGAGTTGGGCACAAAGGATGCCTGTTTCCCAGGGGTAAGTAAAGTCAGCTGCCCAGGTGCCTGATGTCAGTTTGTAGGAGGCCTTTGTCTCTCCATGGGAAGCAGAGCTTCCTGCTTGTGGCAGCTTGCATCTGGAAGAAATCCTGTTCCGATCGGGATTGTAGGTGGCCGGAGCTGGGTGCCCAGCTGAGGGACTTGGGAACAAAGGATGGCCTGTTTCCAGGGGGTAAGTAAAGTCAGCTGCCCAGGTGCCTGATGTCAGTTTGTAGGGGGCCTTTGTCCTTCCAAGGGAAGTAAGTCTTCCAGTTTGTGGCAGCTTGCATCTGGAAGAAATCCTGTTCCGTTCGGGATTGTAGGTGGCTGAGGCCTGGTGCCCGGCAGAAGGAGTTTGGCACAAAGATGGCCTGTTTCCAGGGGTAAGTAAAGGTCAGCTGCCCAAGTTCCTGATGTCAGTTTGAAGGAGGCCTTTGACCTTCCAAGGGAAGTAAGTCTTCCAGTTTGTGGCAGCTTGCATCTGGAAGAAATCCTGTTCCGTTTGGGAATGTAGGTGGCTGAGGCCTGGTGCCCGGCAGAAGGAGTTGGGAACAACGGATGGCCTGTTTCCAGAGGTAAGTAAAGTCAGCTGCCCAGGCGCCTGATGTCAGTTTGTAGGAGGCCTTTGGCCCTCCAAGGGAAGCTAGTCTTCCAGTTTGTGGCAGCTTGCATCTGGAAGAAATCCTGTTCCGTTCGGGATTGTAGGTGGCCGATGCCAGGTGCCCGGCAGAGGGAGATGGAAAAAAAGGATGGCCTGTTTCCAAGGATAAGTAAAGTCAGCTGCCCAGGTGCCTGGTGTCAGTTTGTAGGAGGCCTTTGGCCCTCCAAGGGAAGCTAGTCTTCCAGTTTGTGGCAGCTTGCACCTGGAAGAAATCCTGTCCGTTCGGAATTGTAGGTAGTCGAAGCCAGGTGCCCGGCAGAGGGAGTTGGGCACAATGGATGGCCTGTTTCCAGGGGTAAGTAAAGTCAGCTGCCCAGGTGCTTGATGTCAGTTTTGTAGGAGGCCTTTGGCCCTCCAACGGAAGCAAATCTTCCAGTTTGTGGCAGCTTGCATCTGGAAGAAATCCTGTTCCGTTCGGGATTGTAGGTGGCCGAGGCCAGGTGCCCGGCAGAGGGAGTTGGGCAAAAATAATGGCCTGTTTCCAAGGGGTAAGTAAAGTCAGCTGCCCAGGTGCCTGATGTCAGTTTGTAGGAGGCCTTTGGCCCTCCATGGGAAGCCAGGCTTCCTGCTTGTGGCAGCTTGCATCTGGAAGAAATCCTGTTCCGTTCGGGATTGTAGGTGGCCGGAGCCGGGTGCCCGGCTGAGGGAGATGGGCACAAAGGATGGCCCTGTTTCCAGGGGTAAGTAAAGTCAGCTGCCCAGGTGCTTGATGTCAGTTTGTAGGAGGCCTTTGGCCCTCTAACGGAAGCAAATCTTCCAGTTTGTGGCAGCTTGCATCTGGAAGAAATCCTGTTCCGTTCGGGATTGTAGGTGGCCGAGGCCAGGTGCCCGGCAGAGGGAGTTGGGCAAAAATAATGGCCTGTTTCCAGGGGTAAGTAAAGTCAGCTGCCCAGGTGCCTGATGTCAGTTTGTAGGAGGCCTTTGACCTTCCAAGGGAAGTAAGTCTTCCAGTTACTGGCAGCTTGCATCTGGAAGAAATCCTGTTCCGTTCTGGATTGTAGGTGGCCGAGGCCAGGTGACCTGAAGAGGGTGATGGGCAGAAAGGATGGGCTGTTTCCAGGGGTAAGTAAAGTCAGCTGCCCAGGTTGCTTTGATGTCAGTTTGTAGGAGGGCTTTGGCCCTCCAAGGCAAGCAAGTCTTCCTGCTTGTGGCAGCTTGCATCTGGAAGAAATCCTGTTCCGTTCGGGATTGTAGGTGGCCGAGGCCAGGTGCCCGGCAGAGGGAGTTGGGGACAAAGGATGGCCTGTTTCCAGGGCTAAGTAAAGTCAGCTGCCCAGGTGCCTGATGTCAGGTTTGTAGGGAGCCTTTGGCCCTCCAAGGAAGTAAGTCTTCCTGCTTGTGGCAGCTTGCATCTGGAAGAAATCCTGTTCCGTTCGGGATTGTAGGTGGCCGGAGCCGGGTGCCCGGCTGAGGGAGATGGAAAAAAAGGATGGCCTGTTTCCAGGGGGTAAGTAAAGTCAGCTGCCCAGGTGCCTGGTGTCAGTTTGTAGGAGGCCTTTGGCTCTCCAAGGGAAGCTAGTCTTCCAGTTTGTGGCAGCTTGCATCTGGAAGAAATCCTGTTCCGTTCGGGATTGTAGGTGCCTGAGGCCAGGTGCCCCGCAGAGGGAGTTGGGCACAAAGGATGGCCTGTTTCCAGGGGTAAGTAAAGTCAGCTGCCCAGGTGCCTGATGTCAGTTTATACGAGGCGTTTGGCCTTCCCAGGGATGTAAGTCTTCCAGTTTGTGGCAGCTTGCATCTGGAAGAAATCCTGTTCCGTTCGGGATTGTAGGTGGGCGAGGCCTGGTGCCCGGCAGAGGGAGTTGGGCACAAAGGATGGCCTGTTTCCTGGGGTAAGTAAAGTCAGCTGCCCAAGTTCCTGGTGTCAGTTTGTAGGAGGCCTTTGGCCCTCCTAGAGAAGTAAGTCTTCCTGCTTGTGGCAGCTTGCATCTGGAAGAAATCCTGTTCCGTTCGGGATTGTAGGTGGCCGAAGCCGGGTGCCCGGCTGAGGGAGATGGAAAAAAAGTATGGCCTGTTTCCAGGGGTAAGTAAAGTCAGCTGCCCAGGTGCCTGATGTCAGTTTGTAGGAGGCATTTGGCCCTCCAAGGGAAGCTAGTCTTCCAGTTTGTGGCAGCTTGCATCTGGAAGAAATCCTGTTCCGTTCGGAATTGTAGGAGGTCGAGGCCAGGTGCCCGGCAGAGGGAGTTGGGCACAAAGGATGGCCTGTTTCCAGGGGTAAGTAAAGTCAGCTGCCCAGGTGCTTGATGTCAGTTTGTAGGAGGCCTTTGGCTCTCCAACGGAAGCAAATCTATCAGTTTGTGGCAGCTTGCATCTGGAAGAAATCCTGTTCCGTTCGGAATTGTAGGTGGCTGAGGCCTGGTGCCCGGCAGAAGGAGTTGGGAACAACAAATGGCCTGTTTCCAGAGGTAAGTAAAGTCAGCTGCCCAGGTGCTTGATGTCAGTTTGTAGGAGGCATTTGGCCCTCCAAGGGAAGTAAGTCTTCCAGTTTGTGGCAGCTTGCATCTGGAAGAAATCCTGTTCCGTTCGGGATTGTAGGTGGCCGAGGCCAGGTGCCCGGCAGAGGGAGATGGAAAAAAAGGATGGCCTGTTTCCAAGGATAAGTAAAGTCAGCTGCCCAGGTGCCTGGTGTCAGTTTGTAGGAGGCCTTTGGCCCTCCAAGGGAAGCTAGTCTTCCAGTTTGTGGCAGCTTGCATCTGGAAGAAATCCTGTTCCGTTCGGAATTGTAGGTGGTCGAAGCCAGGTGCCCGGCAGAGGGTGTTGGCACAAAGGATGGCCTGTTTCCAGGGGTAAGTAAAGTCAGCTGCCCAGGTGCCTGATGTCAGTTTGTAGGAGGCCTTTGGCTCACCATGGGAAGCAGAGCTTCCTGCTTGTGGCAGATTGCATCTGGAAGAAATCCTGTTCCGATCGGGATTGTAGGTGGCCGGAGCTGTGTGCTCGGCTGAGGGACTTGGGAACAAAGGATGGCCTGTTTCCAGGGGTAAGTAAAGTCAGCTGCCCAGGTGCCTGATGTCAGTTTGTAGGAGGCCTTTGACCTTCCAAGGGAAGTAAGTCTTCCAGTTTGTGGCAGCTTGCATCTGGAAGAAATCCTGTTCCGTTCAGGATTGTAGGTGGCTGAGGCCTGGTGCCTGGCAGAAGAAGTTTGGCACAAAGGATGGCCTGTTTCCAGGGGTAAGTAAAGTCAGCTGCCCAAGTTCCTGGTGTCAGTTTGTAGGAGGCCTTTGGCCCTCCAAGGGAAGTAAGTCTTCCTGCTTGTGGCAGCTTGCATCTGGAAGAAATCCTGTTCCGTTCGGGATTGTAGGTGTCCCAGCCGGGTGCCCGGCTGAGGGAGATGTAAAAAAAGGATGGACTCTTTCCAGGGGTAAGTAAAGTCAGCTGCCCAGGTGCCTGATGTCAGTTTGTAGGAGGCCTTTGGCCCTCCAAGGGAAGTAAGTCTTCCAGTTACTGGCAGCTTGCATCTGGAAGAAATCCTGTTCCGTTCGGGATTGTAGGTGGCCGAGGCCAGGTGACCTGAAGAGGGAGATGGGCAGAAAGGATGGCCTGTTTCCAGGGGTAAGTAAAGTCAGCTGCCCAGGTGCTTGATGTCAGTTTGTAGGAGGGCTTTGGCCCTCCAAGGCAAGCAAGTCTTCCAGCTTGTGGCAGCTTGCATCTGGAAGAAATCCTGTTCCGTTCGGGATTGTAGGTGGCTGAGGCCTGGTGCCCAGCTGAGAGAGTTTGGCAGTAAGGATGGCCTGTTTCCAGGGGTAAGTAAAGTCAGCTGC
Organism: Chamaea fasciata; assembly: GCF_029207755.1. Lineage (NCBI taxonomy): Eukaryota > Metazoa > Chordata > Aves > Passeriformes > Sylviidae > Chamaea > Chamaea fasciata. Next base: position 18,363 of record NW_027095301.1, on the reverse strand, counting down.
CCAGGTGCCTGATGTCAGTTTGTAGGAGGCCTTTGGCCCTCCAAGGGAAGTAAGTCTTCCTGCTTGTGGCAGCTTGCATCTGGAAGAAATCCTGTTCCGTTCGGGATTGTAGGTGGCCCAGCCGGGTGCCCGGCTGAGGGAGATGTAAAAAAAGGATGGACTCTTTCCAGGGGTAAGTAAAGTCAGCTGCCCAGGTGCCTGATGTCAGTTTGTAGGAGGCCTTTGGCCCTCCAAGGGAAGTAAGTCTTCCAGTTACTGGCAGCTTGCATCTGGAAGAAATCCTGTTCCGTTCGGGATTGTAGGTGGCCGAGGCCAGGTGACCTGAAGAGGGAGATGGGCAGAAAGGATGGCCTGTTTCCAGGGGTAAGTAAAGTCAGCTGCCCAGGTGCTTGATGTCAGTTTGTAGGAGGGCTTTGGCCCTCCAAGGCAAGCAAGTCTTCCAGCTTGTGGCAGCTTGCATCTGGAAGAAATCCTGTTCCGTTCGGGATTGTAGGTGGCTGAGGCCTGGTGCCCAGCTGAGGGAGTTTGGCAGTAAGGATGGCCTGTTTCCAGGGGTAAGTAAAGTCAGCTGCCCAGGTGCCTGATGTCAGTTTGTAGGAGGCCTTTGGCCCTCCAAGGGAAGTAAGTCTTCCTGCTTGTGGCAGCTTGCATCTGGAAGAAATCCTGTTCCGTTCGGGATTGTAGGTGGCCGGAGCCGGGTGCCCGGCTGAGGGAGATGGAAAAAAAGGATGGCCTGTTTCCAGGGGTAAGTAAAGTCAGCTGCCCAGGTGCCTGGTGTCAGTTTGTAAGAGGCCTTTGGCTCTCCAAGGGAAGCTAGTCTTCCAGTTTGTGGCAGCTTGCATCTGGAAGAAATCCTGTTCCGTTCGGGATTGTAGGTGACCGAGGCCAGGTGCCCCGCAGAGGGAGTTGGGCACAAAGGATGGCCTGTTTCCAGGGGTAAGTAAAGTCAGCTGCCCAGGTGCCTGATGTCAGTTTATACGAGGCGTTTGGCCTTCCCAGGGAAGTAAGTCTTCCAGTTTGTGTCAGCTTGCATCTGGAAGAAATCCTGTTCCGTTCGGGATTGTAGGTGGCTGAGGCCTGGTGCCCGGCAGAAGGAGTTTGGCACAAAGGATGGCCTGCTTCCTGGGGTAAGTAAAGTCAGCTGCCCAAGTTCCTGGTGTCAGTTTGTAGGAGGCCTTTGGCCCTCCTAGAGAAGTAAGTCTTCCTGCTTGTGGCAGCTTGCATCTGGAAGAAATCCTGTTCCGTTCGGGATTGTAGGTGGCCGAAGCCGGGTGCCCGGCTGAGGGAGATGGAAAAAAAGGATGGCCTGTTTCCAGGGGTAAGTAAAGTCAGCTGCCCAGGTGCCTGATGTCAGTTTGTAGGAGGCCTTTGGCCCTCCAAGGGAAGCTAGTCTTCCAGTTTGTGGCAGCTTGCATCTGGAAGAAATCCTGTTCCGTTCGGAATTGTAGGTGGTCGAGGCCAGGTGCCCGGCAGAGGGAGTTGGGCACAAAGGATGGCCTGTTTCCAGGGGTAAGTAAAGTCAGCTGCCCAGGTGCTTGATGTCAGTTTGTAGGAGGCCTTTGGCTCTCCAACGGAAGCAAATCTTCCAGTTTGTGGCAGCTTGCATCTGGAAGAAATCCTGTTCCGTTCGGGATTGTAGGTGGCCGAGGCCAGGTGCCCGGCAGAGGGAGTTGGGCAAAAATAATGGCCTGTTTCCAGGGGTAAGTAAAGTCAGCTGCCCAGGTGCCTGGTGTCAGTTTGTAGGAGGCCTTTGGCCCTCCAAGGGAAGCTAGTCTTCCAGTTTGTGGCAGCTTGCATCTGGAAGAAATCCTGTTCCGTTCGGAATTGTAGGTGGCTGAGGCCTGGTGCCCGGCAGAAGGAGTTGGGAACAACAAATGGCCTGTTTCCAGAGGTAAGTAAAGTCAGCTGCCCAGGCGCCTGATGTCAGTTTGTAGGAGGCCTTTGGCCCTCCAAGGGAAGCTAGTCTTCCAGTTTGTGGCAGCTTGCATCTGGAAGAAATCCTGTTCCGTTCGGGATTGTAGGTGGCCGAGGCCTGGTGCCCAACAGAGGGAGTTGGGCACAAAGGATGGCCTGTTTCCAGGGGTAAGTAAAGTCAGCTGCCCAGGTGCTTGATGTCAGTTTGTAGGAGGCCTTTGGCCCTCCAAGGGAAGTAAGTCTTCCAGTTTGTGGCAGCTTGCATCTGGAAGAAATCCTGTTCCGTTCGGGATTGTAGGTGGCCGAGGCCAGGTGCCCGGCAGAGGGAGATGGAAAAAAAGGATGGCCTGTTTCCAAGGATAAGTAAAGTCAGCTGCCCAGGTGCCTGATGTCAGTTTGTAGGAGGCCTTTGGCCCTCCAAGGGAAGCTAGTCTTCCAGTTTGTGGCAGCTTGCATCTGGAAGAAATCCTGTTCCGTTCGGAATTGTAGGTGGTCGAAGCCAGGTGCCCGGCAGTGGGAGTTGGCACAAAGGATGGCCTGTTTCCAGGGGTAAGTAAAGTCAGCTGCCCAGGTGCTTGATGTCAGTTTGTAGGAGGCCTTTCGCCCTCCAAGGGAAGCAAATCTTCCAGTTTGTGGCAGCTTGCATCTGGAAGAAATCCTGTTCCGTTCGGGATTGTAGGTGGCCGAGGCCTGGTGCCCGGCAGAGGGAGTTGGGCAAAAATAATGGCCTGTTTCCAGGGGTAAGTAAAGTCAGCTGCCCAGGTGCCTGATGTCAGTTTGTAGGAGGCCTTTGGCCCTCCATGGGTAGCCAGGCTTCCTGCTTGTGGCAGCTTGCATCTGGAAGAAATCCTGTTCCGTTCGGGATTGTAGGTGGCCGGAGCCGGGTGCCCGGCTGAGGGACATGGAAAAAAAGGATGGCCTGTTTCCAGGGGTAAGTAAAGTCAGCTGCCCAGGTGCCTGATGTCAGTTTGTAGGAGGCCTTTGGCCCTCCATGGGAAGCTAGTCTTCCAGTTTGTGGCAGCTTGCATCTGGATGAAATCCTGTTCCGTTCGGGATTGTAGGTGGCTGAGGCCTGGTGCCCGGCAGAAAGAGTTGGGAACAAAGGATGGCCTGTTTCCAGGGGTAAGTAAAGTCAGCTGCCCAGGTGCCTGGTGTCAGTTTGTAGGAGGCCTTTGGCCCTCCAAGGGAAGCAAGTCTTCCAGCTTGTGGCAGCTTGAATCTGGAAGAAATCCTGTTTTGTTCGGGATTGTAGGTGGTTGAGGCCAGGTGCCCGGCTGAGGGAGTTGGGCACAAAGGATGGCCTGTTTCCAGGGGTAAGTAAAGTCAGCTGCCCAGGTGCCTGATGTCAGTTTGTAGGAGGCCTTTGTCTCTCCATGGGAAGCAGAGCTTCCTGCTTGTGGCAGCTTGCATCTGGAAGAAATCCTGTTCCGATCGGGATTGTAGGTGGCCGGAGCTGGGTGCCCGGCTGAGGGACTTGGGAACAAAGGATGGCCTGTTTCCAGGGGTAAGTAAAGTCAGCTGCCCAGGTGCCTGATGTCAGTTTGTAGGAGGCCTTTGACCTTCCAAGGGAAGTAAGTCTTCCAGTTTGTGGCAGCTTGCATCTGGAAGAAATCCTGTTCCGTTCGGGATTGTAGGTGGCTGAGGCCTGGTGCCCGGCAGAAGGAGTTTGGCACAAAGGATGGCCTGTTTCCAGGGGTAAGTAAAGTCAGCTGCCCAAGTTCCTGGTGTCAGTTTGTAGGAGGCCTTTGGCCCTCCTAGGGAAGTAAGTCTTCCTGCTTGTGGCAGCTTGCATCTGGAAGAAATCCTGTTCCGTTCGGGATTGTAGGTGGCCGAAGCCAGGTGCCCGGCTGAGGGAGATGGAAAAAAAGGATGGCCTGTTTCCAGGGGTAAGTAAAGTCAGCTGCCCAGGTGCCTGATGTCAGTTTGTAGGAGGCCTTTGTCCCTCCAAGAGAAGCTAGTCTTCCAGTTTGTGGCAGCTTGCATCTGGAAGAAATCCTGTTCCGTTCGGAATTGTAGGTGGTCGAGGCCAGGTGCCCGGCAGAGGGAGTTGGGCACAAACGATGGCCTGTTTCCAGGGGTAAGTAAAGTCAGCTGCCCAGGTGCTTGATGTCAGTTTGTAGGAGGCCTTTGGCCCTCCATCGGAAGCAAATCTTCCAGTTTGTGGCAGCTTGCATCTGGAAGAAATCCTGTTCCGTTCGGGATTGTAGGTGGCCGAGGCCAGGTGCCCGGCAGAGGGAGTTGGGCAAAAATAATGGCCTGTTTCCAGGGGTAAGTAAAGTCAGCTGCCCAGGTGCCTGATGTCAGTTTGTAGGAGGCCTTTGACCTTCCAAGGGAAGTAAGTCTTCCAGTTTGTGCCAGCTTGCATCTGGAAGAAATCCTGTTCCGTTTGGGAATGTAGGTGGCTGAGGCCTGTTGCCCGGCAGAAGGAGTTGGGAACCAAGGATGGCCTGTTTCCAGGGGTAAGTAAAGTCAGCTGCCCAGGTGCCTGGTGTCAGTTTGTAGGAGGCTTTTGGCCCTCCTAGGGAAGTAAGTCTTCTAGTTTCTGGCAGCTTGCATCTGGAAGAAATCCTGTTCCATTCGGAATTGTAGGTGACCGAGGCCAGGTGCCCCGCAGAGGGAGTTGGGCACAAAGGATGGCCTGTTTCCAGGGGTAAGTAAAGTCAGCTGCCCAGGTGCCTGATGTCAGTTTATACGAGGCGTTTGGCCTTTCCAGGGAAGTAAGTCTTACAGTTTGTGGCAGCTTGCATCTGGAAGAAATCCTGTTCCGTTCGGGATTGTAGGTGGCTGAGGCCTGGTGCCCGGCAGAAGGAGTTTGGCACAATGGATGGCCTGTTTCCAGGGGTAAGTAAAGTCAGCTGCCCAAGTTCCTGGTGTCAGTTTGTAGGAGGCCTTTGGCCCTCCTAGAGAAGTAAGTCTTCCTGCTTGTGGCAGCTTGCATCTGGAAGAAATCCTGTTCCGTTCGGGATTGTAGGTGGCCGAAGCCGGGTGCCCGGCTGAGGGAGATGGAAAAAAAGGATGGCCTGTTTCCAGGGGTAAGTAAAGTCAGCTGCCCAGGTGCCTGATGTCAGTTTGTAGGAGGCCTTTGGCCCTCCAAGGGAAGCTAGTCTTCCAGTTTGTGGCAGCTTGCATCTGGAAGAAATCCTGTTCCGTTCGGAACTGTAGGTGGTTGAGGCCAGGTGCCCGGCAGAGGGAGTTGGGCACAAAGGATGGCCTGTTTCCAGGGGTAAGTAAAGTCAGCTGCCCAGGTGCTTGATGTCAGTTTGTAGGAGTCCTTTGGCCCTCCAACGAAAGCAAATCTTCCAGTTTGTGGCAGCTTGCATCTGGAAGAAATCCTGTTCCGTTCGGGATTGTAGGTGGCCGAGGCCTGGTGCCCGGCAGAGGGAGTTGGGCAAAAATAATGGCCTGTTTCCAGGGGTAAGTAAAGTCAGCTGCCCAGGTGCCTGATGTCAGTTTGTAGGAGGCCTTTGACCTTCCAAGGGAAGTAAGTCTTCCAGTTTGTGGCAGCTTGCATCTGGAAGAAATCCTGTTCCGTTTGGGAATGTAGGTGGCTGAGGCCTGGTGCCCGGCAGAAGGAGTTGGGAACAACGGATGGCCTGTTTCCAGAGGTAAGTAAAGTCAGCTGCCCAGGCGCCTGATGTCAGTTTGTAGGAGGCCTTTGGCCCTCCAAGGGAAGCTAGTCTTCCAGTTTGTGGCAGCTTGCATCTGGAAGAAATCCTGTTCCGTTCGGGATTGTAGGTGGCCGAGGCCTGGTGCCCGGCAGAGGGAGTTGGGCACAAAGGATGGCCTGTTTCCAGGGGTAAGTAAAGTCAGCTGCCCAGGTGCTTGATGTCAGTTTGTAGGAGGCCTTTGGCCCTCCAAGGGAAGTAAGTCTTCCAGTTTGTGGCAGCTTGCATCTGGAAGAAATCCTGTTCCGTTCGGGATTGTAGGTGGCCAATGCCAGGTGCCCGGCAGAGGGAGATGGAAAAAAAGGATGGCCTGTTTCCAAGGATAAGTAAAGTCAGCTGCCCAGGTGCCTGGTGTCAGTTTGTAGGAGGCCTTTGGCCCTCCAAGGGAAGCTAGTCTTCCAGTTTGTGGCAGCTTGCACCTGGAAGAAATCCTGTCCGTTCGGAATTGTAGGTAGTCGAAGCCAGGTGCCCGGCAGAGGGAGTTGGGCACAAAGGATGGCCTGTTTCCAGGGGTAAGTAAAGTCAGCTGCCCAGGTGCCTGGTGTCAGTTTGTAAGAGGCCTTTGGCTCTCCAAGGGAAGCTAGTCTTCCAGTTTGTGGCAGCTTGCATCTGGAAGAAATCCTGTTCCGTTCGGGATTGTAGGTGACCGAGGCCAGGTGCCCCGCAGAGGGAGTTGGGCACAAAGGATGGCCTGTTTCCAGGGGTAAGTAAAGTCAGCTGCCCAGGTGCCTGATGTCAGTTTATACGAGGCGTTTGGCCTTCCCAGGGAAGTAAGTCTTCCAGTTTGTGGCAGCTTGCATCTGGAAGAAATCCTGTTCCGTTCGGGATTGTAGGTGGCTGAGGCCTGGTGCCCGGCAGAAGGAGTTTGGCACAAAGGATGGCCTGCTTCCTGGGGTAAGTAAAGTCAGCTGCCCAAGTTCCTGGTGTCAGTTTGTAGGAGGCCTTTGGCCCTCCTAGAGAAGTAAGTCTTCCTGCTTGTGGCAGCTTGCATCTGGAAGAAATCCTGTTCCGTTCGGGATTGTAGGTGGCCGAAGCCGGGTGCCCGGCTGAGGGAGATGGAAAAAAAGGATGGCCTGTTTCCAGGGGTAAGTAAAGTCAGCTGCCCAGGTGCCTGATGTCAGTTTGTAGGAGGCCTTTGGCCCTCCAAGGGAAGCTAGTCTTCCAGTTTGTGGCAGCTTGCATCTGGAAGAAATCCTGTTCCGTTCGGAATTGTAGGTGGTCGAGGCCAGGTGCCCGGCAGACGGAGTTGGGCACAAAGGATGGCCTGTTTCCAGGGGTAAGTAAAGTCAGCTGCCCAGGTGCTTGATGTCAGTTTGTAGGAGGCCTTTGGCTCTCCAACGGAAGCAAATCTTCCAGTTTGTGGCAGCTTGCATCTGGAAGAAATCCTGTTCCGTTCGGGATTGTAGGTGGCCGAGGCCAGGTGCCCGGCAGAGGGAGTTGGGCAAAAATAATGGCCTGTTTCCAGGGGTAAGTAAAGTCAGATGCCCAGGTGCCTGGTGTCAGTTTGTAGGAGGCCTTTGGCCCTCCAAGGGAAGCTAGTCTTCCAGTTTGTGGCAGCTTGCATCTGGAAGAAATCCTGTTCCGTTCGGAATTGTAGGTGGCTGAGGCCTGGTGCCCGGCAGAAGGAGTTGGGAACAACAAATGGCCTGTTTCCAGAGGTAAGTAAAGTCAGCTGCCCAGGCGCCTGATGTCAGTTTGTAGGAGGCCTTTGGCCCTCCAAGGGAAGCTAGTCTTCCAGTTTGTGGCAGCTTGCATCTGGAAGAAATCCTGTTCCGTTCGGGATTGTAGGTGGCCGAGGCCTGGTGCCCAACAGAGGGAGTTGGGCACAAAGGATGGCCTGTTTCCAGGGGTAAGTAAAGTCAGCTGCCCAGGTGCTTGATGTCAGTTTGTAGGAGGCCTTTGGCCCTCCAAGGGAAGTAAGTCTTCCAGTTTGTGGCAGCTTGCATCTGGAAGAAATCCTGTTCCGTTCGGGATTGTAGGTGGCCGAGGCCTGGTGCCCGGCAGAGGGAGATGGAAAAAAAGGATGGCCTGTTTCCAAGGATAAGTAAAGTCAGCTGCCCAGGTGCCTGATGTCAGTTTGTAGGAGGCCTTTGGCCCTCCAAGGGAAGCTAGTCTTCCAGTTTGTGGCAGCTTGCATCTGGAAGAAATCCTGTTCCGTTCGGAATTGTAGGTGGTCGAAGCCAGGTGCCCGGCAGAGGGAGTTGGCACAAAGGATGGCCTGTTTCCAGGGGTAAGTAAAGTCAGCTGCCCAGGTGCTTGATGTCAGTTTGTAGGAGGCCTTTCGCCCTCCAAGGGAAGCAAATCTTCCAGTTTGTGGCAGCTTGCATCTGGAAGAAATCCTGTTCCGTTCGGGATTGTAGGTGGCCGAGGCCTGGTGCCCGGCAGAGGGAGTTGGGCAAAAATAATGGCCTGTTTCCAGGGGTAAGTAAAGTCAGCTGCCCAGGTGCCTGATGTCAGTTTGTAGGAGGCCTTTGGCCCTCCATGGGTAGCCAGGCTTCCTGCTTGTGGCAGCTTGCATCTGGAAGAAATCCTGTTCCGTTCGGGATTGTAGGTGGCCGGAGCCGGGTGCCCGGCTGAGGGAGATGGAAAAAAAGGATGGCCTGTTTCCAGGGGTAAGTAAAGTCAGCTGCCCAGGTGCCTGATGTCAGTTTGTAGGAGGCCTTTGGCCCTCCATGGGAAGCTAGTCTTCCAGTTTGTGGCAGCTTGCATCTGGATGAAATCCTGTTCCGTTCGGGATTGTAGGTGGCTGAGGCCTGGTGCCCGGCAGAGGGAGTTGGGAACAAAGGATGGCCTGTTTCCAGGGGTAAGTAAAGTCAGCTGCCCAGGTGCCTGGTGTCAGTTTGTAGGAGGCCTTTGGCCCTCCATGGGAAGCAAGTCTTCCAGCTTGTGGCAGCGTGAATCTGGAAGAAATCCTGTTTTGTTCGGGATTGTAGGTGGTTGAGGCCAGGTGCCCGGCTGAGGGAGTTGGGCACAAAGGATGGCCTGTTTCCAGGGGTAAGTAAAGTCAGCTGCCCAGGTGCCTGATGTCAGTTTGTAGGAGGCCTTTGTCTCTCCATGGGAAGCAGAGCTTCCTGCTTGTGGCAGCTTGCATCTGGAAGAAATCCTGTTCCGATCGGGATTGTAGGTGGCCGGAGCTGGGTGCCCGGCTGAGGGACTTGGGAACAAAGGATGGCCTGTTTCCAGGGGTAAGTAAAGTCAGCTGCCCAGGTGCCTGATGTCAGTTTGTAGGAGGCCTTTGACCTTCCAAGGGAAGTAAGTCTTCCAGTTTGTGGCAGCTTGCATCTGGAAGAAATCCTGTTCCGTTCGGGATTGTAGGTGGCTGAGGCCTGGTGCCCGGCAGAAGGAGTTTGGCACAAAGGATGGCCTGTTTCCAGGGGTAAGTAAAGTCAGCTGCCCAAGTTCCTGGTGTCAGTTTGTAGGAGGCCTTTGGCCCTCCATGGGAAGTAAGTCTTCCTGCTTGTGGCAGCTTGCATCTGGAAGAAATCCTGTTCCGTTCGGGATTGTAGGTGGCCGAAGCCAGGTGCCCGGCTGAGGGAGATGGAAAAAAAGGATGGCCTGTTTCCAGGGGTAAGTAAAGTCAGCTGCCCAGGTGCCTGATGTCAGTTTGTAGGAGGCCTTTGTCCCTCCAAGAGAAGCTAGTCTTCCAGTTTGTGGCAGCTTGCATCTGGAAGAAATCCTGTTCCGTTCGGAATTGTAGGTGGTCGAGGCCAGGTGCCCGGCAGAGGGAGTTGGGCACAAACGATGGCCTGTTTCCAGGGGTAAGTAAAGTCAGCTGCCCAGGTGCTTGATGTCAGTTTGTAGGAGGCCTTTGGCCCTCCATCGGAAGCAAATCTTCCAGTTTGTGGCAGCTTGCATCTGGAAGAAATCCTGTTCCGTTCGGGATTGTAGGTGGCCGAGGCCAGGTGCCCGGCAGAGGGAGTTGGGCAAAAATAATGGCCTGTTTCCAGGGGTAAGTAAAGTCAGCTGCCCAGGTGCCTGATGTCAGTTTGTAGGAGGCCTTTGACCTTCCAAGGAAAGTAAGTCTTCCAGTTTGTGGCAGCTAGCATCTGGAAGAAATCCTGTTCCGTTTGGGAATGTAGGTGGCTGAGGCCTGGTGCCCGGCAGAAGGAGTTGGGAACCAAGGATGGCCTGTTTCCAGGGGTAAGTAAAGTCAGCTGCCCAGGTGCCTGGTGTCAGTTTGTAGGAGGCTTTTGGCCCTCCTAGGGAAGTAAGTCTTCTAGTTTCTGGCAGCTTGCATCTGGAAGAAATCCTGTTCCATTCGGAATTGTAGGTGACCGAGGCCAGGTGCCCCGCAGAGGGAGTTGGGCACAAAGGATGGCCTGTTTCCAGGGGTAAGTAAAGTCAGCTGCCCAGGTGCCTGATGTCAGTTTATACGAGGCGTTTGGCCTTTCCAGGGAAGTAAGTCTTACAGTTTGTGGCAGCTTGCATCTGGAAGAAATCCTGTTCCGTTCGGGATTGTAGGTGGCTGAGGCCTGGTGCCCGGCAGAGGGAGTTGGGCAAAAATAATGGCCTGTTTCCAGGGGTAAGTAAAGTCAGCTGCCCAGGTGCCTGATGTCAGTTTGTAGGAGGCCTTTGACCTTCCAAGGGAAGTAAGTCTTCCAGTTTGTGGCTGCTTGCATCTGGAAGAAATCCTGTTCCGTTTGGGAATGTAGGTGGCTGAGGACTGGTGCCCGGCAGAAGGAGTTGGGAACAACGGATGGCCTGTTTCCAGAGGTAAGTAAAGTCAGCTGCCCAGGCGCCTGATGTCAGTTTGTAGGAGGCCTTTGGCCCTCCAAGGGAAGCTAGTCTTCCAGTTTGTGGCAGCTTGCATCTGGAAGAAATCCTGTTCCGTTCGGGATTGTAGGTGGCCGAGGCCTGGTGCCCGGCAGAGGGAGTTGGGCACAAAGGATGGCCTGTTTCCAGGGGTAAGTAAAGTCAGCTGCCCAGGTGCTTGATGTCAGTTTGTAGGAGGCCTTTGGCCCTCCAAGGGAAGTAAGTCTTCCAGTTTGTGGCAGCTTGCATCTGGAAGAAATCCTGTTCCGTTCGGGATTGTAGGTGGCCGATGCCAGGTGCCCGGCAGAGGGAGATGGAAAAAAAGGATGGCCTGTTTCCAAGGATAAGTAAAGTCAGCTGCCCAGGTGCCTGGTGTCAGTTTGTAGGAGGCCTTTGGCCCTCCAAGGGAAGCTAGTCTTCCAGTTTGTGGCAGCTTGCACCTGGAAGAAATCCTGTCCGTTCGGAATTGTAGGTAGTCGAAGCCAGGTGCCCGGCAGAGGGAGTTGGGCACAAAGGATGGCCTGTTTCCAGGGGTAAGTAAAGTCAGCTGCCCAGGTGCTTGATGTCAGTTTGTAGGAGGCCTTTGGCCCTCCAACGGAAGCAAATCTTCCAGTTTGTGGCAGCTTGCATCTGGAAGAAATCCTGTTCCGTTCGGAATTGTAGGTGGCCGAGGCCAGGTGCCCGGCAGAGGGAGTTGGGCAAAAATAATGGCCTGTTTCCAGGGGTAAGTAAAGTCAGCTGCCCAGGTGCCTGATGTCAGTTTGTAGGAGGCCTTTGGCCCTCCATGGGAAGCCAGGCTTCCTGCTTGTGGCAGCTTGCATCTGGAAGAAATCCTGTTCCGTTCGGGATTGTAGGTGGCCGGAGCCGGGTGCCCGGCTGACGGAGATGGAAAAAAAGGATGGCCTGTTTCCAGGGGTAAGTAAAGTCAGCTGCTCAGGTGCCTGATGTCAGTTTGTAGGAGGCCTTTGACCTTCCAAGGGAAGTAAGTCTTCCAGCTTGTGGCAGCTTGCATCTGGAAGAAATCCTGTTCCGTTCGGGATTGTAGGTGGCTGAGGCCTGGTGCCCGGCAGAAGGAGTTTGGCACAAAGGATGGCCTGTTTCCAGGGGTAAGTAAAGTCAGCTGCCCAAGTTCCTGGTGTCAGTTTGTAGGAGGCCTTTGGCCCTCCATGGGAAGTAAGTCTTCCTGCTTGTGGCAGCTTGCATCTGGAAGAAATCCTGTTCCGTTCGGGATTGTAGGTGGCCGAAGCCGGGTGCCCGGCTGAGGGAGATGGAAAAAAAGGATGGCCTGTTTCCAGGGGTAAGTAAAGTCAGCTGCCCAGGTGCCTGATGTCAGTTTGTAGGAGGCCTTTGGCCCTCCAAGAGAAGCTAGTCTTCCAGTTTGTGGCAGCTTGAATCTGGAAGAAATCCTGTTCCGTTCGGAATTGTAGGTGGTCGAGGCCAGGTGCCCGGCAGAGGGAGTTGGGCACAAAGGATGGCCTGTTTCCAGGGGTAAGTAAAGTCAGCTGCCCAGGTGCTTGATGTCAGTTTGTAGGAGGCCTTTGGCCCTCCAACGGAAGCAAATCTTCCAGTTTGTGGCAGCTTGCATCTGGAAGAAATCCTGTTCCGTTCGGGATTGTAGGTGGCCGAGGCCAGGTGCCCGGCAGAGGGAGTTGGGCAAAAATAATGGCTTGTTTCCAGGGGTAAGTAAAGTCAGCTGCCCAGGTGCTTGATGTCAGTTTGTAGGAGGCCTTTGGCCCTCCAAGGCAAGCAAGTCTTCCAGCTTGTGGCAGCTTGCATCTGGAAGAAATCCTGTTCCGTTCGGGATTGTAGGTGGCTGAGGCCTGGTGCCCAGCTGAGGGAGTTCGGCAGTAAGGATGGCCTGTTTCCAGGGGTAAGTAAAGTCAGCTGCCCAGGTGCCTGATGTCAGTTTGTAGGAGGCCTTTGGCCCTCCAAGGGAAGTAAGTCTTCCTGCTTGTGGCAGCTTGCATCTGGAAGAAATCCTGTTCCGTTCGGGATTGTAGGTGGCCGGAGCCGGGTGCCCGGCTGAGGGAGATGGAAAAAAAGGATGGCCTGTTTCCAGGGGTAAGTAAAGTCAGCTGCCCAGGTGCCTGGTGTCAGTTTGTAGGAGGCCTTTGGCTCTCCAAAGGAAGCTAGCCTTCCAGTTTGTGGCAGCTTGCATCTGGAAGAAATCCTGTTCCGTTCGGGATTGTAGGTGACCGAGGCCAGGTGCCCCGCAGAGGGAGTTGGGCACAAAGGATGGCCTGTTTCCAGGGGTAAGTAAAGTCAGCTGCCCAGGTGCCTGATGTCAGTTTATACGAGGCGTTTGGCCTTCCCAGGGAAGTAAGTCTTCCAGTTTGTGGCAGCTTGCATCTGGAAGAAATCCTGTTCCGTTCGGGATTGTAGGTGGCTGAGGCCTGGTGCCCGGCAGAAGGAGTATGGCACAAAGGATGGCCTGTTTCCTGGGGTAAGTAAAGTCAGCTGCCCAAGTTCCTGGTGTCAGTTTGTAGGAGGCCTTTGGCCCTCCTAGAGAAGTAAGTCTTCCTGCTTGTGGCAGCTTGCATCTGGAAGAAATCCTGTTCCGTTCGGGATTGTAGGTGGCCGAAGCCGGGTGCCCGGCTGAGGGAGATGGAAAAAAAGTATGGCCTGTTTCCAGGGGTAAGTAAAGTCAGCTGCCCAGGTGCCTGATGTCAGTTTGTAGGAGGCCTTTGGCCCTCCAAGGGAAGCTAGTCTTCCAGTTTGTGGCAGCTTGCATCTGGAAGAAATCCTGTTCCGTTCGGAATTGTAGGTGGTCGAGGACAGGTGCCCGGCAGAGGGAGTTGGGCACAAAGGATGGCCTGTTTCCAGGGGTAAGTAAAGTCAGCTGCCCAGGTGCTTGATGTCAGTTTGTAGGAGGCCTTTGGCTCTCCAACGGAAGCAAATCTACCAGTTTGTGGCAGCTTGCATCTGGAAGAAATCCTGTTCCGTTCGGAATTGTAGGTGGCTGAGGCCTGGTGCCCGGCAGAAGGAGTTGGGAACAACAAATGGCCTGTTTCCAGAGGTAAGTAAAGTCAGCTGCCCAGGCGCCTGATGTCAGTTTGTAGGAGGCCTTTGGCCCTCCAAGGGAAGCTAGTCTTCCAGTTTGTGGCAGCTTGCATCTGGAAGAAATCCTGTTCCGTTCGGAATTGTAGGTGGCCGAGGCCTGGTGCCCGGCAGAGGGAGTTGGGCACAAAGGATGGCCTGTTTCCAGGGGTAAGTAAAGTCAGCTGCCCAGGTGCTTGATGTCAGTTTGTAGGAGGCCTTTGGCCCTCCAAGGGAAGTAAGTCTTCCAGTTTGTGGCAGCTTGCATCTGGAAGAAATCCTGTTCCGTTCGGGATTGTAGGTGGCCGAGGCCAGGTGCCCGGCAGAGGGAGATGGAAAAAAAGGATGGCCTGTTTCCAAGGATAAGTAAAGTCAGCTGCCCAGGTGCCTGGTGTCAGTTTGTAGGAGGCCTTTGGCCCTCCAAGGGAAGCTAGTCTTCCAGTTTGTGGCAGCTTGCATCTGGAAGAAATCCTGTTCCGTTCGGAATTGTAGGTGGTCGAAGCCAGGTGCCCGGCAGAGGGAGTTGGCACAAAGGATGGCCTGTTTCCAGGGGTAAGTAAAGTCAGCTGCCCAGGTGCTTGATGTCAGTTTGTAGGAGGCCTTTCGCCCTCCAACGGAAGCAAATCTTCCAGTTTGTGGCAGCTTGCATCTGGAAGAAATCCTGTTCCGTTCGGGATTGTAGGTGGCCGAGGCCAGGTGCCCGGCAGAGGGAGTTGGGCAAAAATAATGGCCTGTTTCCAGGGGTAAGTAAAGTCAGCTGCCCAGGTGCCTGATGTCAGTTTGTAGGAGGCCTTTGGCCCTCCATGGGTAGCCAGGCTTCCTGCTTGTGGCAGCTTGCATCTGGAAGAAATCCTGTTCCGTTCGGGATTGTAGGTGGCCGGAGCCGGGTGCCCGGCTGAGGGAGATGGAAAAAAAGGATGGCCTGTTTCCAGGGGTAAGTAAAGTCAGCTGCCCAGGTGCCTGATGTCAGTTTGTAGGAGGCCTTTGGCCCTCCATGGGAAGCTTGTCTTCCAGTTTCTGGCAGCTTGCATCTGGATGAAATCCTGTTCCGTTCGGGATTGTAGGTGGCTGAGGCCTGGTGCCCGGCAGAAGGAGTTGGGAACAAAGGATGGCCTGTTTCCAGGGGTAAGTAAAGTCAGCTGCCCAGGTGCCTGGTGTCAGTTTGTAGGAGGCCTTTGGCCCTCCAAGGAAAGCAAGTCTTCCAGCTTGTGGCAGCTTGAATCTGGAAGAAATCCTGTTTTGTTCGGGATTGTAGGTGGTTGAGGCCAGGTGCCCGGCAGAGGGAGTTGGCCACAAAGGATGGCCTGTTTCCAGGGGTAAGTAAAGTCAGCTGCCCAGGTGCCTGATGTCAGTTTGTAGGAGGCCTTTGGCTCTCCATGGGAACAGAGCTTCCTGCATGTGGCAGCTTGCATCTGGAAGAAATCCTGTTCCGATCGGGATTGTAGGTGGCCGGAGCTGGGTGCCCGGCTGAGGGACTTGGGAACAAAGGATGGCCTGTTTCCAGGGGTAAGTAAAGTCAGCTGCCCAGGTGCCTGATGTCAGTTTGTAGGAGGCCTTTGACCTTCCAAGGGAAGCTAGTCTTCCAGTTTGTGGCAGCTTGCATCTGGAAGAAATCCTGTTCCGTTCGGGATTGTAGGTGGCCGAAGCCGGGTGCCCGGCTGAGGGAGATGGAAAAAAAGGATGGCCTGTTTCCAGGGGTAAGTAAAGTCAGCTGCCCAAGTTCCTGGTGTCAGTTTGTAGGAGGCCTTTGGCCCTCCTAGGGAAGTAAGTCTTCCTGCTTGTGGCAGCTTGCATCTGGAAGAAATCCTGTTCCGTTCGGGATTGTAGGTGGCCGAAGCCGGGTGCCCGGCTGAGGGAGATGGAAAAAAAGGATGGCCTGTTTCCAGGGGTAAGTAAAGTCAGCTGCCCAGGTGCCTGATGTCAGTTTGTAGGAGGCCTTTGACCTTCCAAGGGAAGTAAGTCTTCCAGTTTGTGGCAGCTTGCATCTGGAAGAAATCCTGTTCCGCTTGGGAATGTAGGTGGCTGAGGCCTGGTGCCCGGCAGAAGGAGTTGGGAACAAAGGATGGCCTGTTTCCAGGGGTAAGTAAAGTCACCTGCCCAGGTGCCTGGTGTCAGTTTGTAGGAGGCCTTTGGCCCTCCTAGGGAAGTAAGTCTTCCAGTTTCTGGCAGCTTGCATCTGGAAGAAATCCTGTTCCATTCGGAATTGTAGGTGACCGAGGCCAGGTGCCCCGCAGAGGGAGTTGGGCACAAAGGATGGCCTGTTTCCAGGGGTAAGTAAAGTCAGCTGCCCAGGTGCCTGATGTCAGTTTATACGAGGCGTTTGGCCTTCCCAGGGAAGTAAGTCTTCCAGTTTGTGGCAGCTTGCATCTGGAAGAAATCCTGTTCCGTTCGGGATTGTAGGTGGCTGAGGCCTGGTGCCCGGCAGAAGGAGTTTGGCACAATGGATGGCCTGTTTCCTGGGGTAAGTAAAGTCAGCTGCCCAGGTGCTTGATGTCAGTTTGTAGGAGGCCTTTGGCCCTCCTAGAGAAGTATGTCTTCCTGCTTGTGGCAGCTTGCATCTGGAAGAAATCCTGTTCCGTTCGGGATTGTAGGTGGCCGAAGCCGGGTGCCCGGCTGAGGGAGATGGGCACAAAGGATGGCCTGTTTCCAGGGGTAAGTAAAGTCAGCTGCCCAGGTGCCTGATGTCAGTTTGTAGGAGGCCTTTGGCCCTCCAAGGGAAGCTAGTCTTCCAGTTTGTGGCAGCTTGCATCTGGAAGAAATCCTGTTCCGTTCGGAATTGTAGGTGGTCGAGGCCAGGTGCCCGGCAGAGGGAGTTGGGCACAAAGGATGGCCTGTTTCCAGGGGTAAGTAAAGTCAGCTGCCCAGGTGCTTGATGTCAGTTTGTAGGAGGCCTTTGGCCCTCCAACGGAAGCAAATCTTCCAGTTTGTGGCAGCTTGCATCTGGAAGAAATCCTGTTCCGTTCGGGATTGTAGGTGGCCGAGGCCAGGTGCCCGGCAGAGGGAGTTGGGCAAAAATAATGGCCTGTTTCCAGGGGTAAGTAAAGTCAGCTGCCCAGGTGCCTGATGTCAGTTTGTAGGAGGCCTTTGACCTTCCAATGGAAGTAAGTCTTCCAGTTTGTGGCAGCTTGCATCTGGAAGAAATCCTGTTCCGTTTGGGAGTGTAGGTGGCTGAGGCCTGGTGCCCGGCAGAAGGAGTTGGGAACAACGGATGGCCTGTTTCCAGAGGTAAGTAAAGTCAGCTGCCCAGGCGCCTGATGTCAGTTTGTAGGAGGCCTTTGGCCCTCCAAGGGAAGCTAGTCTTCCAGTTTGTGGCAGCTTGCTTCTGGAAGAAATCCTGTTCCGTTCGGGATTGTAGGTGGCCGAGGCCTGGTGCCCGGCAGAGGGAGTTGGGCACAAAGGATGGCCTGTTTCCAGGGGTAAGTAAAGTCAGCTGCCCAGGTGCGTGATGTCAGTTTGTAGGAGGCCTTTGGCCCTCCAAGGGAAGTAAGTCTTCCAGTTTGTGGCAGCTTGCATCTGGAAGAAATCCTGTTCCGTTTGGGAATGTAGGTGGCCGATGCCAGGTGCCCGGCAGAAAGAGATGGAAAAAAAGGATGGCCTGTTTCCAAGGATAAGTAAAGTCAGCTGCCCAGGTGCCTGGTGTCAGTTTGTAGGAGGCCTTTGGCCCTCCAAGGGAAGCTAGTCTTCCAGTTTGTGGCAGCTTGCATCTGGAAGAAATCCTGTTCCGTTCGGAATTGTAGGTAGTCGAAGCCAGGTGCCCAGCAGAGGGAGTTGGCACAAAGGATGGCCTGTTTCCAGGGGTAAGTAAAGTCAGCTGCCCAGGTGCTTGATGTCAGTTTGTAGGAGGCCTTTAGCCCTCCAATGGAAGCAAATCTTCCAGTTTGTGGCAGCTTGCATCTGGAAGAAATCCTGTTCCGTTCGGGATTGTAGGTGGCCGAGGCCAGGTGACCTGAAGAGGGAGATGGGCAGAAAGGATGGCCTGTTTCCAGGGGTAAGTAAAGTCAGCTGCCCAGGTGCTTGATGTCAGTGTGTAGGAGGCCTTTGGCCCTCCAAGGCAAGCAAGTCTTCCAGCCTGTGGCAGCTTGCATCTGGAAGAAATCCTGTTCCGTTCGGGATTGTAGGTGGCCGAGGCCTGGTGCCCGGCAGAGGGAGTTGGGCACAAAGGATGGCCTGTTTCCAGGGGTAAGTAAAGTCAGCTGCCCAGGTGCTTGATGTCAGTTTATACGCGGCGTTTGGCCTTCCCAGGGAAGTAAGTCTTCCAGTTTGTGGCAGCTTGCATCTGGAAGAAATCCTGTTCCGTTCGGGATTGTAGGTGGCCGAGGCCTGGTGCCCGGCAGAGGGAGTTGGGCACAAAGGATGGCCTGTTTCCAGGGGTAAGTAAAGTCAGCTGCCCAGGTGCTTGATGTCAGTTTGTAGGAGGCCTTTGACCCTCCAAGGGAAGTAAGACTTCCAGTTTGTGGCAGCTTGCATCTGGAAGAAATCCTGTTCCGTTCGGGATTGTAGGTGGCCGAGGCCAGGTGCCCGGCAGAGGGAGATGGAAAAAAAGGATGGCCTTTTTCCAGGGATAAGTAAAGTCAGCTGCCCAGGTGCCTGGTGTCAGTTTGTAGGAGGCCTTTGGCCCTCCAAGGGAAGCAAGTCTTCCAGCTTGTGGCAGCTTGAATCTGGGAAGAAATCCTGTTTTGTTCGGGATTGTAGGTGGTTGAGGCCAGGTGCCCGGCTGAGGGAGTTGGGCACAAAGGATGGCCTGTTTCCAGGGGTAAGTAAAGTCAGCTGCCCAGGTGCCTGATGTCAGTTTGTAGGAGGCCTTTGGCTCTCCATGGGAAGCAGAGCTTCCTGCTTGTGGCAGCTTGCATCTGGAAGAAATCCTGTTCCGATCGGGGATTGTAGGTGGCCGGAGCTGGGTGCCCGGCTGAGGGACTTGGGAACAAAGGATGGCCTGTTTCCAGGGGTAAGTAAAGTCAACTGCCCAGGTGCCTGATGTCAGTTTGTAGGAGGCCTT